>NC_142530.1:3642500-3942500 GCF_964205215.1 Stylophora pistillata
AGTCGCCTCTTGAAAAGAAGAAAAACTTCAAAAACAATGAAACATGTGGATATCTCTAATATTCCTGAGCAAGTGATTGTTCAGTTAATCCTGTTGGTGCTTAAATATGAATTTAAGGTGCAATTGTCTCATAGCTGAAGCCATTTTACCTCGCACTGGCCACAATGACTAATACAACTAATTACAACATGAACATTTCAAATGCTCTACTTCATCCACAAAAAGGCATAATCAAGTAGGAAAGGGCGCACGAGGAAAGAAACATAATGTTGTTAAAATTATCCCAGCTGTAAGACACCTTTGAATTATCGAATTGAAAAGCACAGAGAAGAAACTTCAGAATTAACAATTTGATATTAGAGAATTTAGCAGGATACTAAAACAAGCACCGAGAAAATAACTACTGGCTATTGTCATGATCAATGACTGTGTCGAGGAAACCTAAGGAAGATCTTACGGGGTCCTTTGAACTGCTCGTTTGTTTTCTATGCCCTGAACATATTGCAATGTTCAAAAAATTTCTTTTTTTCGCTTTTTCGTGAGCCGGGCATTCTCCAACAAGTCGGTAAACATGGTTCGCTTCGAAAAACATTTCTTGTCCGTCTAAATATTGATTGATGTATAGAAAGCCAAAGGCTACTTTTAGCATCACATTAAAAAGTGCATGCTCATCAAAACAAATTCTTCCTTTCCGATGAGCATTTATAGTTGATTTTATTAAGAGATGCATAAAAAACTACCCATTTCCTTACACCTAAAATAAGTTATAGGGGCAACTGAATTCTTCTTGAACCAGATAAGCTTGTGTCGAAACGAGTACATGAAAGCCGACTGTTTGAGTATTCATACAAGTCAATTAAAAAAAAAAAAGGAAATATAAAAACCCCTAACAGTGCAAGTTTTTCTTTTTATCTTAGGATTCATTTGATTTTAAACTGTTCGATTTTTCTTGTGGCGACATAATCAATTTATCACTTAGCCTCACCTCGAACAAAATTAATTCTGGCGACAAAACAAAATGATACGGAGAAACGATAGCAGGAATTGTAACTTATGTGCTGATATCTTGATGTAATAATATCAGCGTAAATCTGGAAAAACATACTAACAAAATTGATCAAAATGTGTTTAGAGTGTGAGTCCTTGTTCTGTATCAAATATCCGAAGTTGCTTTTGCATGTTTTCCAATGTGATCTACTTGCCTGCCCGCATAAAAATGCACCATTCGAAAGAAAAGGAACTCTGAATTCGGTGCAGTTGAACAGAATTTAAAGAGCAGAAATTTCTATGCACTTTTTAATTCCTGTAACGATAGATTCGGTTTTGCCAGTGAATGTACGTAGGTCCTTCGAGAATGGACTTACTTTAACAAGCCAGTTAATAAAACTAATCAAATATTTTGCTCTTCAGGAGAGATGCTGTCCATTGAGAGTTTATGGACTATAACTGTCGTTCTTCGTAAGTATTGTTTTTAATTTTAGTTTACATATGTGCACAGTTAATAAATGAATTATTTTGGAGCAGTTGGGTCGTTCCGTTAGTAATCCCGAGGATTGGAAGGAGTGCAACAGTTATGTTACCTACGGACCTAACGAGCAAAAAAGACATGAGTCAGATTTTTCAAAAGTGTAGATGAACATGACTGCAAATACATGAAACAGGAACATTTGTTACAGGTCCGCTCATTAAAAAAAAAAAAAAAAAGAAAAAAACGATAACTAAAAAACAATTATCGTCTTTCGCCGCTCATTTTAAGCGAACACCAACAGTAACTTGATCTAAACGGATTTCAGATCAACAGTAAATAAATAATGTTATTTTAAAGTGGTTATTCATAAGTACATGTGCACTTATGGGGGTGTTTAACTTGCCACAGTTCCATGGATTTCTGGAGTGTATCTCCGAATTGATTTCCCTTCGTATAAAAAAACTCAACAACAACTTCTTCGAGTGCCAAAAGGGCAATATGTGGAAACACGGCTCCGAATATTTAGATCCCGCAGTCTACCTAGATCACCATGTGCTGATGAGGAATATTTTGAGATACGCGATGGTCATGATCAGTCTGCCAATCTTCTTGGTGTATATTGTGGATATTATGTTACTGCCATCCGAAGATCCAGTGGGCAAAGTTTGTGGTTAAACTTTACCCCTCCGGATAGGCACTATTATGATTATGGCTCCTACTACAGTGGCAAGGCACTGAGTGAGACAGGTAAGTTGCGATAGGTTTGAATTTTGTTCCTTGTTGACTGGTTTAAGGCGGTCTCAATGGGGTGATGGCTTTTACAGCAAACAATTAAACTTTGGCTATTTTACGTATAACAGTTAATTTCTTTCCGTTACGTTTAACAGAAGTGTCAAATATGAATTTCAGTTATTCTAAAAAATTGATAATTAATTTTCATTGATCTGAAACACATTAATGACCAGTGGTTTAGTTCTTAGATGAATTCTAAAAAAAACAAAAAAAAAAAAAAACAAAAATTCATAAACGAAGTAAGTTATGATATTGTAGGAGTTTTGATGAACACTGATACATTGCATACTACTCCAACAGACTTCAAGGACCTAAGCCAAATGCTTTTGCTTTCGGTACCAGGAAAAAACGCGTAACCTCAGGACCGCATTAGCCACAAGGCAAGAAACTAACCGTCTAAGATTTCAATCCTTTCAAAATGACACATCGTGGATAGGAAATGGAAAATTTTTGCAGCAAACAGTTACCCCCATTGAGACCCTTGTTCAATGAAGCGATTCTTTTTCCTATTTAGCTGAACCAAATCTAAACCTCGTATCAGAGACTCAGTTTGTCCTGTTAAACCATTCTTCATCTTTGTGGTGCCCGTCAGAAGGTGGACCAGCTCCATACATTGTGTGGAGAAAAAATGGAGATATTGTACAAAACAGCACGAGTGTGAGATACCGGCTCACCATTACTGATAAAGAAAATGATTCAAACTTCAGCTGCGAGGTGAACGCCCATGGTAGGATGGACCAGAAAAAGATCAGTCTTGATATTGAGAGTAAGTTTGTAGAGTTATATTTTTGGTTGAAGCGTGTTTCTGTCATGATAGTGATTCTCACTGGTATTTTAAAGATAACAAAACAATTGTTCCGGTGAGCGCTTGATCATTAACATTAACGCCGTCCGTTGGGACGGCCGAACAAAACACTGCTTGCTAGAATTAACTAATTAATATTCGAATCGATTGTGTCAGCGGCAGTTGTTGTTCAGCAGTCGAAGAGGTCGGACGAAAAACAGTACGTTTAGTGTCTGTGTTTTCGAAGTTGAATTTGTAATAGTTGAAGAATTTATCGTCGAAACAGCAACTGTCATGATATTTCGTTCAAACTCGACTGATTTGAAACAGATAAAGAACTTATGGCAATTAAGAAGGAACACATCACAAATAAATTTCACCTTTCTATCAACACCTCTCTAACAGTAAGATGTGGTTTTGCTTTTTAGGGGGGAGGGGTGAGGGGCGGGTTGGAGAGCAGAGAAACGAAACATTTCTTTCTATTAAGGAAGGAGGTGTGTAATTGTTGTGAAACTTCCTGAATCAAAAAAGTTAGTGCATGCGCAGGTTTAAAGTTTTGTCGCGCGGTAAAAGTGAAAGGGCTTGACTAAGTTTCTCATACCTACTGGTGAAAAAAACAAAAATTCCCTTTTTTTACTTGAAACAGCTTCATCATTACGGTAATTTGGAGTTGTTGATAATTCCGTTTACTGCGGTAATTTCAACGCGTACTTCAAAGAGTTTTGACAAATGTAAATATTCTAAGTACAAGTGAGTGAATTTACGAGTGAAAGTATTCATTAGCTATTAATTCTAGGCAAAGGCGATGAAAACTGTTCAGACTAGGATATTTTTAAATGCGATTAAAAGGTTCTAGTAACAGGTTTTTACAGATCTGTGTAACGTGTGAAATGTCTCGAGCTGTTTTTCTGTGGTTATTGTTGTTCCTTGATAGGATGCCCAGAACCTTGCCAATGCACTGTTCTGGAAGGTAACATGGAGGGCTTTATATCTGTTGATTGTGAAGGAAAACAGCTGCACTCAGTTCCACAGAACATACCAAGAGCCACAATAAAACTGTAAGTGTTTTAGGTAAAACTTCAGAACTTTGTCAGCTTCGGGGAAGGGAGGAGGGATGGGTGGGGAGGAGGGATGGGTGGGGAGGAGGAATGGGTGGGGAGGGGGATGGGTGGGGAGGGGAATGGGTGGGGAGGGGGATGGGTGGGGAGGAGGGATGGGTGGGGAGGAGGGATGGGTGGGGAGGAGGGATGGGTGGGGAGGAGGAATGGGTGGGGAGGGGGATGGGTGGGGAGGGGAATGGGTGGGGAGGGGGATGGGTGGGGAGGAGGGATGGGTGGGGAGGGGGGTTGGGTGGGAGAGGAAGAAAAAAGCTTTCCGGCAAATTTTTAGCGTAAATGCGCTGGAGGGCATGAACGAATGGAAAATTTTTGTACTTGCACTTTTGTGATCAGCTTTAAATAGCAAACAGTAATGCATTGACTGCATGACAGCCTCTAAGCTAACACTCCAAAATCTACATAAGTGTTACCACATACATTTCTTTTACGATAAAGAGAACACCAGCAGGTATTAAAGAAATGATGGTTAAATATCATCATTAAGTTTCATTTTAAGCATATAAAAGTAGTCTAGATGCCCTTTATCTGTCCAACACATAACTTTTCTGTACAAGGCAAGTGTTTTTACTTTTCTGCGACAGTGTTTTTAATCGTTAAGACAGGTAAAGAGGGTCTGAATGGGTTCAACCGCTAGCCCTAAAAAGGCCATACAAAATAGGCTGTTAGGCGTAGAAATTGACAAATTTTAAAAGTTAGTCATAAAAAGAGTTAACCGTAAAAATATTTGTTTTGATTACCAAAGAAGGAAATCAATCATTAGCTGTAAAATATTCAAAATTTTAGCCGTTCGCCGTAAAAGCCATCGCCTCAGCGAGACCCCCGGTAAATGACTTGATATGTTGATTTGCTCCTTAGGGACCTGTCCAATAACAAGTTTCAGAGCTTACCCACTGGAATTTTCCTGAATATCAGCAAACTGCAGAGTCTGTAAGTAGAATACTTCTTAGACTTTCTTTCAAGTCATTTGTTGTTTTAAAGACAAAATTTATTGTGACTTTGGATACAACTGAAAAACGACACCACTTGAGATAATCTGAAGTGACCAACGTCTTATATATACGCTGAAGAGAACATTTCTAGTAGGTAGTAAAGATAACTTATGGAAACATCGCTTCGTAGGTGAATCTTTCAGATGGGAAAGAAGCCTTGTGTGGTGTAATTAAAATTAAAGTTGATATTTTTGTGGCTCATATACATTCGTTCTCAAATATATACGTTTCTATAGTTTTTTTTTTCATGATAAGACTTTCCGCCGTTTTAATACACAGCTTGCCTAGCTTGTGAGCAATGATAAAGAGCAGATCTTATGTTAAGATTGGCTACCCACGCGGGCAAAAGAGGGCCCATCTTGTCCACTCGAGATTGCCCACTTTGATCCCGCCTAAAAGAAAAGTGAACTTTTGGACATTTTTTGGCGATGGAAACACATCTGGCTCTCTCTCTCGGCTCTCGAAATATACAAGTCATTGTTAATTCTTACTAAAGCAAATCTTTTTGCTGTACAATAAATCCTTCATTGTCCAAGCTTGTTCGGTCACGATGGCTAGATACTAGCTCCGTTCTTTTTTCGGGTTTTTGTGGACCTCGACTTTGTTTCTGTCTATGAAAAGAAAAAAAAAACAGCTTGGCCAATATCCAGCATCCTGACCTCACGCTTGGTCAATAACGCATATTTACCAGCGCAAGGTTCATATCTGTGAGTCTTTTGTAACCGCGGAGACAATCACTAATCTTTAGGCCTTAAGGGCTTCAGTTTTTTTACTACACGGTCATAAGTGCATTCCACTATCACGCATAGAGGGTGTTGTCAACTTTCAAGGTTAAGAAAATACAACCAGATGAGAATATAGGCGCGTAGCTTTTCAATAATAGTCATTATTTGCGGTCGGATTTGTAGCCGAAATTTCTGAAGCTTGTTGGACGAAGTAATTTCACTGATGATGAGTGCAGAGGCATGAGAAATTGAAAAGAGTGTGAAGGTGGCTGATCACAGTTTTTGATACCTGTGTTTCTTTCGTCATTTTCTCCAAAACCCTTGATCTCTCGGTCGCCAAAACTGGCAGCAAGCAAGTTAACAGCACTAACTTTGGTTTTTTGATAGTTAAGCCGACGTATGTGCTAACATATCTTTGTGATAAAAGATTAAGGCCTTCAATACACTGCGCCATCTATTAGAGAAAAATAGCACAGATAGCGCGGGCACGTGTCGCGTAAATAACATTATGACCGCTCTATTGACGGAATGTTTGTTTCTTTTAGCAATCCTTGTGCGCGCCCTGAATTGCATCAGCAAAAGCGCGTGCGAAAACTGTGTTCGGGCACCTTAAGGTGGCTCGTACCGGTTTTCTTCTTTTTGATGGTTTGTAACTTTGAAAGAATACAACAGAAAGACTGACCAAGGCCAGTTGAACACTTTTACGGGGTTGAATTATATAATCATTGGTTATCCAAAAATAGGTGTCATTTCGTCACCAGCAGTTTCCATGGCAACGCTTTCATAGGCTTATTCAGACGCATTTTTTTAGCTTGTGGCTTAAATAATTCGAAAACTAACCCGGTGACCCCATGATTTTTTTTCAGTGATTGCTTTTGGCACTTGGAAAGGAAAATGCACAAAGATAATTAAAAAATTATACGGAGCGGAATTTCAGAAAATCTAGAAAAAAGGCAATTTTCAGACATCGCAAATTTCCTTTCGTAGAATTTTCTAGTTTTTTTTTTCTGATGATTCCTTTCGACGTTATTATCATATTGCAACAATAAAAAGAAGGGGTCACCGGACTTGTTTTCATGCAATAGCTTTCGTGAGTTTAGCAATTTCCACGCGCGTTCTCGCACATTTAAAAATCTGGATTCTATAAGATCGACATTTGCCCATGCTCTGTTATATCTACCGCTGACAATTGCGTGTGCTCGCGCGCGCGTCTACGATCTGATGTTTACAGACGTTTACTACTAATTAAGAAAATCATTAAACAGCTTTCAAAGATAGCCTCCCGGGCTCATCTTAAAAATCTTACACACGACTTCTGGCTATATCATATTATTTTCCTTTAAGTTTCGAAGTCTTCTTCCACTTCAGGTAGATTATCCTTCACTTGAGTTCTTCTTTTTTCTCCGTCGCAAGATTTCATATCGGTTGAATATTTCTTTTAAATGTGAAGTGAAGCAACCTTTACTTCTCCAAAACTCGTCTTCTTTATCTTAGTTTCTATCACCTGCATTCACAGTAGCCGCTCAACACATCAAATACAAGCTCTTAGGTAAACTTTTCACAAAAGCAGAAAAAATTCCACGCGCTGCCATCTTTGTTTTAAATTTTCATCTTTTGATCTCGTGCTTCTTTCGCACGTTTCTCTCGCGCGTGTCACGCAAGAGTGACCTGTTCCCCGCGCGAGGAAACTGGTACGAGCTACCTTAAGAAGACGTTACCGAATTTGTGCGGGCGCGACTCGCGCGCGCGTGTTTTGAGATCATGTAAGTTAAGGTGCCTCGTACCAGTTTAAAGAGGAATGGCTCTAGCGGGTAATGTGACGTCAAATCGAGAACACGAAAGTCTGCATTTCACACATTTTCACTTGTTTGGGAAGGTTGTCGTCGATATTGTCCGAAATATGCCGACTAGGTGTGTTGTACGAAGAATGTATGAAGCACGATACCATCTTGCAAATTTCGCACGTTGCTACTTCCTCCTACAACACACTTAGTCGCCATATTTTCGGACAATACGGACACAACCTTCCCAAACGAGTGAAAATGTGTGAAATGCAGACTTTCGTGTTCTCGATTTGACGTCACATTACCGGCTACAGCCATTCCTCTTTAAACTTGGTCGTGGGGCAAGATGGCGGCCGAGTTTTCGTATTTTGACTGGGCACAGAAAATTAAAGATTTGAGCAAATGAAAAAAATTTTTGCACAGAAATACTCCAAAAAATACACTTATTTCGTTAAGTGAAAAAAATTTTTGGGTTTAGGTGCAGTTTAAAACCAAACATCGATGTAACAAATAACATTTGGTAGAAAAACACCCTAAGAAAGTTTTAGTAACAGTCAATGCCTTTCCATTTTTTCGCCTACTGCCTTCCACGAATATACGTGTTGGTTTAATTTCCTGATTTCCGTTTCGCTTCCTAACTTTTTTGGTGACACGATGGGAGAAAATTATGAGCTGTTGTTTTTTTGAGGTTTCGTTACATGAGTTGAGTTTTGGAGTTGAGCGCTATGGCTTTTGAATCCGAGGATAGCGACCAAGAAAAACGAAAGAACTGGACCGATTGGAGTCGACAAACAGAAGCAAAAGGACGTTCTGTTGATACAGATTAAAAGAAGGAAACGTGCCGCAAAGACAAAAGTGACAAAACTCAGACATGAGTTGAAAAGACTATGTGTAAAAAGATTCCGAAATAACGGACATGTAAAGTGTGATTGGACAGCTGTGGGCAGCCCAAGAGGACGCACAAGAAATTTAAGAGGAACTGACCGCGTTCTAAGTCGAAGTCGAAGAAGAAGCTGGGAAAAAAGAACCGTTTGAAGAGTCCGAAACGATCGAAAGAGACGTACAAAGAACGATTGAAGAGGGACAAAATGCGATCAAAGTCCACGCGTTCAAAACCGTAAATACGAACCCACCGTTAAGCGAGAACACAGCAGAACAGAACTACGAGTAATCGGCCGAGAAGATCAGCTGAAAGAAAGTCACGGCAGCCAGGACGACCGAAACTGATATTTGAAGCCGTTAACAGTTCCGATGTTTAATGGTGACAAAAGGAAGTTTGAAGATGTTTGGGCCCTTTTTATGAGTCTCGTAGACGAGTCAACGGAGCCATTACAATTAAAAATGGCAAGGTTACGACAATGCCTTAGAGGGAACGCTTTGGAAGCCATTTGTGGTCTTGCGGTCACCGCCCACGAATACGCGGAGGAAAAAGAAATATTAAAGATGAAATATGGAGGTACGCGCCGGCTTCTACGAGCTTCTATGAATCAACTAGAACAGGTGTCGTTGATAAGAAGCAACGACATCCACGCGCTTGAGAAGTTTGCTGACCTTGTTAGAATTAGTGGTAGAGTTACAGGCCGAAGGAAAAGGCGGTGAGTTGCGAGATGGGACTCTTCGCAGCCTGCTGATAAAAAAATTTGCCTGATCGTCAGCTAGAGAATTACAGTCGCTGGTTAAACGAACGCGCCAGATGTGAGAGGCACAGGTGTTCCATGGGAGGGGGCGCGCGCTTTGACCCTGACCAGCTGTAATGAAGGAACGCCGACTGAACCTTATTCGTTATGAACTATCCCTGTGTGGATTAAGGCCAATGGTAGAAAAATAAAATAAACGCCATTCTAGACGACGTATCGAACGAAACTTTCATAAATGAAGGGGATGCTGGGGTATTGGGACTGCGAGAGCCTTTCGAAAAGTTTGAAGTTCATGTTCACAACGACACCTTCGAAACTGAAAATGAAGATGGCAGGTTTTTAAAGGAAGTTATAACATAACCAAAGTAAAGCGCGCGCTCTGATTGGTCAATTTAGCGTCCCCCATTTGCCCATGGGTGTACGCTGCTGACGTGAGCAAATTTCCGCGCGCGCTTGTTTTTTATGGTCATGTAAGATTTGTTGAATAAAAGGGAACTCCTTAGCTACAATGTATCAATGTTATGTTATATATAAAACAAATGGTAAACACCTCACCGTACACTATTGAGTTATGGATGCACTTGGGAGGTTTGCTAAGCACTCAAGAAGCTAGAGTCGCTCCCGGCTATCGCCTCGAGCGACTCTTACGCTTCTTTCGCGCTTAGCAACCTCCCGCGTGCATCCATAACTCAATAGTGTACGCTGTGGTGTTTACCATTTGCTAATCAGGGTAAAACATGTCCTCAGAAAGTCGCAAGCAGTTACAGAGCTGTGAACTAGAACAAGCATCAGGACGAAAGGCCTCACCTGGCCAAATATTAATGCAGTTTTCCCAAGCCGGCAAATGATGGACTTGTCGATCTTTTCATTGGCAATGATAACGCTGGACTCCATTATTTACATGCTTATCTTCAAGGGAAACATGATGGACCTATCGACCACCTCTGTCCACTTAGGTGGATCCCGTTATTAGTTTCTTATACACTAGAGAGCCTAACTGGAGTGAGAGAAAGGAATCCTCTTGCGATATCGACAACAGCTTAAAGAAGTTCCGCACAATTGAGAAGTCTGGCACAGACCCGTACTCACCGAAGAAGAAAGACTAGCTTTAAGCAAAGTGAAAGATTCCCTCAAGTACAAAATGGAAGATATCGTGTAGCCGTTCCTTGGAAAGAAAACAAACCCGATCTCCCTAACGCCAAACCTATGCAATGTCTCGCTTACGAAGCACCAAAAGAAATTTGTAGAAGAACAGCCGTGTCGCCGAAGAATATCAAGCAACCTTCCAGGCCTATGTTGATAAAGGATATTTACGAAAGGTTCCCTCAATCGAACAGCTGCCAGCTAACGTATAGTATTGGCCGCATTCTCCGGTCGTGAGAATGGATAAATCGACAACAAAAGTGCGAATCGTATTTGATTGTGCGGCTAAATGTAATGGTACTTTCTTAAGTGACACGAGTCATCCCGGGCCGAAATTACTACAAGATCTTTTCAACGACCTTGTCCGTTATTTTCGAAACCTTGTTGGCATCGCCTGTGAACTCAAAGAAATGTACCTCCAGATAGAGATTGAGGAGCCGGACCGATCCCACATCCGACTGTTATGGAGAGATCTTGACCCTAATCGAGGGCCAGACGTATTCGAGTTTAAGCGTGTGGTTTTGGAAATAATTCCGCCCCTATGGAGTTTGTTGAGCAGGAAAATGATCGAAGAAACCAAGACTGTTATCCACTTGCAGTTGAGACTGTCTTTAAGTTCACCATATAGACGATTCTATTGACCGTCTTGAAAGCGATGATGAAGGAGTGGAGCTATACCATCAATTGAAGGCACTATGGGGAGTCACCGGCATGCAAGCCAGGAAGTGGATCTCTAATTTACCGAAAGTTATTGAAGGGATTCCATCAGAAGAACACGCCACAAAGATCGTGATTAACAGCGGTCAAGACCTGATAACTAACACACTGGGAATTTCATGGAACAGTACTGAAGACTTGTTTATCGTTGCCACTTCTCCAGTTTCCCCGTAATTTCAGACAACAAAGCGAAACGTCCTGGGTAAAGTAGCAACGATTTTTGATTCGCTGGGATTCGTACGCCCTTACGTTATTGTGGCGAAAATTCTACTTCAGGAACTGTGGTTGCGAGGCTAGGACTGAGACGACGAAGTTCAATATGAAATAGCAAACTAAATCGGGGTTTGGTTCGAGCAATTGAAAAGTCTTCACGAGGTGAAGATTCCCCGGTGTCTGGGATGTCTAGAGCCTGTCAAGTCAAAACACATTGTGACTTTTGTCGATGCCTCTCGAGAAGCCTATGCTGCAGCAGTCTATATCCGATATGATAACGATTATGTAATGATTCGTCTGATTGCAGCAAAGAGTGAAGTGGCACCATTGAACCCGGTGACAGTACCCAGACTGGAACTCATGATGCGACTTTGGGCCTGCGCTTAACACAGTCGTTGCTGACGGCCTTAGAAGTACCGATGAAGACGTTTTACTCTGACAGTAGAGATGTTTTATGGTGGATTCGAGGACGCGGCAAAGACTTCCGACCGTTCGAAACCAACCGAATTGGTGAAATACAGATGTTCACTGAACCGTCGCAGTGGTAGCATGTCTCTACTGAAGAGAATCCAGCCGATTTATGCAGAAGAGGGGCCACGCCCTCAGAGTTAGCCGAGTGTTCCTTGTGGTGGAATGGCCCTAGCTGGCTGACAGATGATTTCAGTAAGTGGTCAAAGATGAAAGTCCTGGATAAACCCAGTGAAATGCCAGGGATAAGAAAGTCGAAGAAGAAAGAAGATAGAAATGCCTATGCAACCCTAGCGTGTAATCTCCAGAAAGGAACCGCACCGAAACACAACAACACACTAGAAGAGTGGAGACTACATCCGAAACGGTTTTGCAGTTGGACGCGTTTGGTTCGAGTACACGTGAAAGTGAGAAGAGTATTACAAAACTTGCGTTACAGAGACAACAGGAATGAAAGTATGTAACTGTTGCCCGAAGAAATAAAGGATTCTGAGGGAGAAATAATGGATTTGGCCCAACGCGAAGCTCTCTGTAACGAATACACAGCTTTGAGCTAAGGGAAGTCGATATCAAAGAAAAGCCAGTTGATAAAGCTCAACCCATGCATCGACGACTGTGGAGCTATTCACAGTGATGGTCGTTTAAAGTTCGCAGGTTTTCTATCATATTGTACTAAATTTCGACTCATTCTGCTTAGTGGACACTGGCTGACGAAAGTTATAATTAAGCATTATAACGAGAGAGGAAATCATGTTCCTGGAGTAAACTTTACTCTTTGCCAGCGAGACTGGATCATCGTCGCACGTCAAGAGATTCACGGGTAGGATTACAAATGTAATGAATGTAAGTGAAGACAAAACCAATTATTGCCCCACTCCCGTTCGTCTGTTAAGCAGGTGAAGCTTTGGATATATCTTTTTACAGATATAATCCTGATGTTGCATCCATGTGTGTGCAATATCCATGTGGATACCCAAGTACTTAATTGTGCTAACTTCCTTAAGATGGTGATCGTCAAAGCGGATGTCGATGTCATCTGATCGTCGTAAAGTAGGACGTGAACCAATTTTCATTGCCACAGATTTGCCAGCATGTGGTACCATTTGGTTCTGTGTCAGCCAATTACTAACATTCTTCAGGTATTTATTAACACAATTTGCGGCGTGAATAGCGCTTGGGTCACTCGAGTGAATTTCTATGTCGTCCGCGTAAATCGTACAATTAGAAAATTCTACAGCTGATTTCACACCGTCCTAATGAATTGAGAAAAGGGATGGTCCCAATACAGAACCCTGCGGCACTCCATAACATAAGTTCAGAATATCTGAGCTCGAGCCCTTACAGACAACATACTGTTTACGGTGTTCTAGATAACTCTCAAACCACTTATGTGTAATTTCAGTTACACCAGCATTTTTTAGCTGTGAGAGTAATATCTCGTGGTTAATTACATCAAATGCTTTGCGCAAATATCAGGCAAAAATCTTTAATTTGTGAAAACTTTCAATAATTTGAGAATCTAGAGAGAACCAATTAAAACTGGTGTATGAATGGTGTGAAATGAGGATCCACTTACAAAGTTGTAGGTCTAAGAAACCGCTTTCCCATAAATGCAGCGTTAATATAGTAATAAATATGACAAACTTTGAAAAGTTTTCTTTCATAGGTGACTTGTCGGAAAAAAGATGAATCGATTAGCAGAACTTGACCGGCCGGGGTGTTTATTACAAATGACGAGCCTGTTTTGTTTAGCTATACATTCAGGTTTTTTAATGTCGGAAAAGAAAATAGAAGCTAGAAAATTGGCGGCCGTTGATCAAAACCTTAAAGAAGAGATGAACACTTAAGATTTACCCGCTTCTTGAATACTTCGTGAAAATGCTATAAGTATTTAAAACCAAACATCGATGATAACAATTCACATTTTCGAGAAAGACACCCTAAAAAAGTTTTAGTAACATTCAATGCCTTTCCTTTTTTTGAATACTGCCTTCCTTCTAGATAGGCTGTAGGCACCATGTTATGGTGTCGGTAGGTTCTTCGTGATTTATTTTTAATTATATCAGCTCGGTTTTACAAGATTTGTAGGTTAAATTTACATAGGAACTAAACAAAGTACAGCAAAGGAATAAGGAAAAAAATTTAGCAATAAAATAGGTAGAGTTAGGATCATCCAAATAGCAAAGGCTAATCTAGTGGATGAACCCTAATTATAAGATACAGTTAAGGGAAAAATTAAGAAGAGATTTATTTTTTTATATAAAAAGTATTACTTCATGCACTAAGGTAGGTAATTAAAAAGAGTAACAATTAAGTATAGAGTTCTATAAGGTTTTACGAAACATTCTATGAAAATTTGAATTATATTAGTTATACTTGTAGGTAAGGAATTCCAAAGTCGAGGGCTAGTGAATTTTAGGGACCGTAGGCCATATTGAGTTGTATTAACTGAAGCTACATAAAGGTTTGTGTTAGATGATTGCCTCGTTGAATGGTAATGAAGAGAAGATGTAGATTTGAAATATTTACTGAAACAAGGGGGTAACAGTCTTTGTGACCAATAATAAACAAAAGAGAGAATCTGTACTTCAGTAACATCACTGAACTTAAGAAGATTGAAAGATTTAAACAGAGGCTCAGAATGGAATTTTAGTTCAGAGAAAGATATATTCTGATTGCTTTTTTTGGATAAGAAATAATTGTGTTAGAAATAAGAGAAAGGTTAAACCCCAGACATGGACGCCATAAGTGAGGAATGGATAGATAAGGGAGTAATGGAGCGTGGCAAGAATATCTTGGTTGACAAAGTTTCTCACTTTGACAATATACCTACAGTTTTGGATAGTTTCAAACAAAGCTCATTAATATGACTTTTCCATGTTAAGTTAGAATCAAATGTTATGCCTAGGTACTTAGTGGAGTCAACTTGTTTAACAAGTACATCATCAATTTTCATTCTTAATGACTGATTAGGTTTAATTTTACTGGAATGTAAAAGAATAAAGTTAGTTTTACCTAAGGTAGAATAAAGTTAGTTTTAATTTCTAAGTGCTAATCTAATCGATTAGATATTATCCATTCAGCAACAGATTTTAGTTCACGATTTAGAGTTGTTTCAAGGTGACTAGGGTTTTTGCTTGAAAAATAAATGGTAGTATCATCAGCAAATAGATGGAAATGTTAGTAAGCTAGAAGTATTGGGCAAATCATTTACATATAATAGGAATAAAAGGGGTCCTAAAATAGACTCCTTGTGGGACACCACAAGTCACAGGTAATGAAGGTGAATTATGGCCATTGACATTTACAAATTGTTCTCTTTGGAATAGGTAAGATTTAAACCAATCAAGCACGACACTTCTTATTCCATAGTGGTTAAGCTTAGTAAATAGGATTGTATGATTGACAGTATCAAATGGTTTTTTCAGGTCTATAAATATACCACAACCAAATTCGTTATTATCAATGGACTGCCTAATAGATCAGTGATAGAAAAAAGAGCATGGGTAGTCGAACATTTTTCTCTGAAACCAAACTGAAGTGGATAAAGTATTTTTAATTCTTCCAAATAACTGTAGAGGCGATGGTACATAGCTTTTTTCAAATAATTTACTAAAGTTAGAAATAACAGAAATTGGTCTACAATTGTCTATGTTAAATCTTGAGCCCTTCTTAAAAAAACAAGAGTAATCCTCGCTAATTTTAATTTCTGAGGAAAATTACCACTAACAAAGGAATCATTGACTAAAAAGGCAAGAGGCTCGGATATATAGTCCCTAATAGTTTTCAAAATAGTAACAGGTACACTGTATGGGCCAGAAGACTTGCTAGCATCCATCTTGCCAATAAAAGTCCAAATTTCATTTGAAGTGACAGGGGATAAAAAAATTGATCCTGAGTAGTTACCCTAAGGTAGAATAAGGGCTATGACTTCCCCGAGGGATTTCCTTCTCCGTAGTCTTACCAATATTAGCAAAGAAATTGTTAAAGATGTTAGCAATGTCATTAGGGTTATCAACAGACTTATTGTAAACCTTACCAAGCCCTTTACAGCTTTCAAATTGGCGGACTATCGTAAGACACTCGTTATGCCTCTTGTGACTCGTGTCGACTCGTGTGATATGGTTCTGTTCCAACTCTCGTGATTGCTAAACGAATCTGGTCGGGTTTCTTCTGATTCATTTTTAGTTTTGTCGGGCTTAATTGGATGTTTGTTCAGGGTGTCGCCTCTGCATTTCGACTAGTTATCGATTTAAACGTAATTCAAAGTTTATCATTCAAGCACGTTTTGGCCTACTTTCAAGATAAAGAAAATACAATCAGAGGAGAATATGAGCGCGCAGCTTTTTGATAATAGTCATTACTTGCCATCGGATTTGTGGCCGAAATGTTTTGAAGCTAGTTGGAGTTAGAGCAAGATTTGGAGTTAATCAGAGGGATAATACTGAAGACTTTGTAACACCAGGGCATGGTACATTAAAGAAGAAAGCATTGTGATCCAAGACTCTTGGTACCTTTCCCTTGGGGAGTTTTCTCTGGCAAGCTACTTTCCCCTCTAATGTTCGAACATCTGATTGTTTTTTTTTTATTGCTCCATGTCTGTTCCAGAATTAGATTGTGAGGGAACAAGATTGTTCTATTTTCTAACAGCCTTGTATTTTGATTTACTCTTCAGGGACCTGTCCAAGAACAAGTTGCAAAAATTATCCTCAGGAATGTTTCAGAATAACAGAGGACTAATCTACCTGTAAGTAGAATCCTTCTAAAATTTAATACTTTCACTAGTTCTTAGTCAAGGGATAGGGGCGACGAAGTAATTTCACTGAGGATACTTTGCACTCATCATAACTGCCTGTATTGCAGTTATGATGAGTGCAGGTTAACCCTCCTGTGGCATGAGAAATTGAAAAGAGGGTTATGAAGAGGTTACTGAGCTTGTGCGCGCGCGTGCTTTAAGATAATGTAAGCTAAAATGTCATGAACAAATCATGCGGAGTATTTTTTTTTGACGAGTGCAAGTTTCTTTTAGAGGAGTTGAAAGTTTTAAGTTTTTCGAGTGGCACTTTGTTTGGCGGTCGTTGATATTTATCGTGTTTACCATCACTTCACCGTTTACCGTTTTACGAATAGAGGCGTTTGTTTGATTTCTGTTTGGCCTCCTAACACTTTTTGCGACCACCATGGGAGAAAGGTATGAGCTGTTATTTTTTCGAGGTTTCGTTTGCGAGTTGAGTTTTGGAGTTGAGCGATGTGGCTTCCGAATCCGAGGATAGCGATGTTATCGAAGTTACCGCGGAGGAAAACGACAAAACTGGACCGAATGGAGTCGAGAGATTAAGAGAAGGAGACGTAGCGCAAATACAAAACTGACAAAACTCAGACATGAGTTGGAAAGACTGTGCGTAAAAGATTCCGAAATAACGGACATAGAAAGTGCGATTGAACAGATGTGGGCAGCCTTAAAGGAGGCACAGGAAATTTCAGAGGGACTGACCGCGTTCAATGTCGAAGTCGAAGAAGAAGCTGGGAAAAAAGAACCATTTGAAGAGTCCGAAACGATCAAAAGAGACCTACAAAGAACGATTGAAGCGGGAAAAAATGCCATCAAAGTCCGCGCGTCCAAAACCGTAAATATGAACCGGCTGTTAAGCAAGAACGCTGCCGATCGCTACAAGCAGTCGGCCCGAGAAGATCAGCTGAACGAAAGTTACGACAGCCACGACGACCGACCTCGATGTTTGAAGCCGTTAACAGTTCCGACGTTCGATGGTGACAAAAGAAAGTTTGAAGATGTTTGGGCCATTTTTACAAGTCTCGTAGGCGAGTTAACGGAGGCAGTACATTTGAATATAGCAAGGCTATGACAATGCCTTATAGGGAACGCTTTGGAAGCCATCCGTGGTCTTGCAGTCACCGCCCACGAATACGAGGAGGCAAAAGAAGTATTAAAGATGACTTGTGGAGATACGCACCAGCTTCTACGAGCCTACTTGGATATGCTAGAACAGCCGCCGTTGATAAGAAGCAACGACATCCACGCGTTTGAAAAATTTTCTTGACCTTGTTAGAATTACTGGTAAAGTTACAAGCCGAAGGAAGAGACCATGAGTTACGGGATGGAACTCTTCACGGCCTGCTGGTAAAAGATTTGCCTGATCGTCAGCTAGAGAATTACAGTCGCTGTTTAAAGGAATACGCCAGACAAAGATCATTGATAGCTTTTAAATAATGGGTGACTGTCGAAGTCAGATTCGGAATAGAAGCAGCGGTGAACGGGATTAAGTCGAAACCTGTCGAGTACGTCAAACTACCGAAAGTAGCGAAATACCAGGATCGGAGCAGGATGCGAAATTTACATACTGTTGCAATAGGGAAAGAGACACGTGGTGTGAAGCCTCCATGTTCTCTCTGTCACAATTTCGATCACGGGGTGTGATATTGCAAGGAGTTTGGCGACGGAGGAGTGGATGACCGCTGGAAGATCGCAAAAGAAAGAAAGCTGTTTCCGTTGCCTAGCCTCTGATCATGGGGGAAAGATTGCCTAAATGGCCCTCAAGTCTTCTTCATGGAGGTGAAGTTTTGTCAGAAACTGGACCGAAGACAACGTTTCCTTATGTTGACGATGAGAGACGCCAGATGTTTCACGGGACGGGGCGGCCGCGGTCACCCCGACCAGCAGTAATAAGGGAACGCCGAGTTAACCTTATTCGTTACGAGCTGTCCCTGTGGGGATGAAGGCAAATGGTAGAAAAATAAAACTAAACGCAATCCTAGAGGACGCGTTGATCAAAACTTTCCTATCTGAAGATGTTACTGGGGTACTGGGACTGGCAGAGCCTTTCGAAAAATTTCAAGTTCATGTTCTCAACGACATCCTCGAAACGTTTTAGTCCATGCCATTGAAAATTCAAATTAAAAGAGTAGATGGCAGGTTTTCAAAGGATATGAGGGTAAAAACATATACTCAGAAAGTTGCAAGCAGTTACAGAGCTGTGAACTAGAAGAGACCTCAGAATAAACGGCCTCACGTGACCCAATGCAGCTTTCCCAAACCGGCAAATGATGGATGGACTTGTTGATCTTTTGATTGGCATTGATAACGCTGAACTCCATTATTCGCATGTTGATCTCCGATAGAAACATGGTGGACCTATCGCCCGCCTCGGACCACTTGACTGGAGTAGTATTGGTGCAGCTGATGAAAGCGAAACCGCGAGAACATGATCACACGTTAAGTTATTCGTTCCTTGTTCACCAAGAGCCTAATTGGAGCGAGAGAAAAGAATCGTGTTGTGATGTCGACAACAACTTAAAGATGTTCTGGGAAATTGAGAAGTCTGGCACAGACCGCGATGAGAGACTGGTACTCACCGAAGAAGAAAGCAAAGGGAAAGATTCCCTCAAGTACAAAAATGGAAGATATCTTGTAGCCGTTCGTTGGAAAGAAATAAACCCGATATTCCTTGCACTAAACCTATGATACTTTCTCGCATACGAAGCACCAAAAGAAATTTGAAGAAGAACAGCCACGTCGCCGAAGAATATCAAGCAACCATCCAGGCTTATGTTGTTAAAGGATATCTACGAAAGGTTCCCTTAAACGAACAGCTGCCTGCTTACTTATGGTGTTTGCAGCATTTTTCGGTCGTGAGAACAGATAAATCGACAACAAAGCGCGAGTGGTGGTTGACTGTGCCGGTAAATGTAATGGTACTTCCTTAAATGACATGATTCATCCCAGGTCGAAATTACTACAGGATCTTTTTAACGTCCTTGTTCGTTTTCGTCGAAACCCTGCTGGCATCGCCTGGGAAATCAAAGAAATGTACCTCCAGATATAGATTAAAGAGCAGGAACGATCCCACTTCCGTCTGTTGAGGAAAGATCTTGACGCTAACCGAGAGCCAGACGTATTCGAGTTTACGGGTGTAGTTTTTGGAAAGAACTCTGCTCCTATGGGGTCGTAGGTTGTTGCACAGGATAGCGCTCGAAGAAAAAAAAAACAGTTAAGTTAACCTATACGGAAGATTCTATTGACAGTTTTGGTAGCGATGATGAAGGAGTGGAGCTATACCATCAATTGAAGGCATTATGAGGAGTCGCCAGTATGCAAGCCACGAAGTGATCTCTAATTCACCGAAAGTTATTGGAGCGATTCCATCACAAGAACACGCCACAGAGATAGTGATTAACAGCGGACAAGACCCGATAACGAAGACACTGGGACTTCCGTGGAACAGTACCGAAGACGTGTTTACCTTTGCCGCTTCTCCAGTTTCCCCGGAATTTCAGACAACAAAGGGAAACGTCCTTCGTAAAGTAGTAATGATTTTAAACCGCTGGGATTAAACGAACAGCTGCCAGCTAACATAACGTATTTGCCGCATTTTCCGGACGTGAGAATGGATAAATCGACAACAAAGGTGCGAGTCGTATTTGATTGTGCCGCTAAATGTAATGGTAATTCCTTAATTAAATGACATGATCCATCCCGGGCCCAAATTACTACAAGATTATTTCAACGTACTTGTCCGTTTTCGTCGAAACCCGGTTGGCATCGCCTGCGACATCAAAGAAATGTATCTCCAGATAGAGATTAAGGAGCAGGATCGATACCACTTCCGACTGTTGTGGAGAGATCTTGACCCTAATCGAGAGGCAGACGTATTCGAGTTTAAGCGTGTAGTTCATGGAAATAATTCCGCCCCTATGGAGTTTGTTGCGCACGAAAACGCTCGAAGAAACCAAGGCTGTTATCCCCTTGCCGCTGAGACTGTCTTTAAGTTCACCTATATGGACGGTTCTATTGACCATCTTTAAAGCAATTATAAAGGATTGGAGCTATACCATCAATTCAAGGCACTATGGGGAGCCGCCGACGTACAACGCAGGAAGTGGATCTCTAATTCATCGGTAGTTGTTGAAGCGATTCCATCAGAAGAACGCGCCACAGAGATCGTTATTAACATTACTGAAGAGGTGTTTACTGTTGCCGCTTCTCCAGGTTCCCTAGAATTTCAGACAACAAAGCGAAACGTCCTGCGTAAAGTAGCAACGAGTTTTGACCCGCTGGGATTCGTATGCTCGTACGTTATAGTGACGAAAATTCTACTTCAGGAGTTGTGGATGCTAGGCTACGACTGGGACGATGAAGTTCAAGATGAAAGAGCAAACCAAATCGGGGCTTGGTTTGAGCGATTGGAAATTCCGCACGAGGTGAAGATTCCCCGGTGTCTGCTATGTCCAGAGCAAGGGCGTAGCCAGGGGGGGTCCTGGGGTACCCGTGACCCCCCCTTGGTAGGCCTTCTTTAGAGCAAAAAACCTATATATATTCAGGTGGAGAAACCGCCATGACAATATCTTGGCCGTAAAAGCCATTGTCGAAAAGCACACTTTATTTAAAATTGTTTTTTTGTAAAGTATTTCGTAAACGGCTCTTGTATTTAGTTAATATAGGCCTTCATGCCGCGAGAATACGACTGAGCCCGCCGATATACGCGGGAGAGCAGCGGTGTAAGTGGTGAGTAGCCTCTGTGATCCCCCCTTTGAAAAATCCTGGCTACGACCCTGCAGAGTCTGTCAAGTCAAAGCACATTGCGACTTTTATCGATGCCTATCAAAAAGCCTACGGTGCAGCAGTCTATATCCGATACGATAACTGTCACGTTCTAAAGTCGATGGAAATGGATACACACGAATCTAATCTATACATCTGCCATGCTGCTTTAATGATTCAATCCTCTCTTACATTACCTGCTTACCTACGTCATGTATGGCACACGAAGTGTACCTTACAAACACTACATCCCTTCCTTTTTTTATTTAAAGCCACAACGATCCTAAGATGTCAACACAACAGAGAGTCGCTTAAAGCCTAGTACAATTGAAACTCATAAAACGGCTAGCCACAAAATCATTCATCCTCCCCTTATGAACAGTAACAGTCAATGATGACATTAACTCACGACAAAGTTTCTGATAATGGCACTCAAGTCAAAACATAGTCCTCGATAATGACACTCAAGTCATAACATAGTCTTTAAATCTTTCCGGCGGTTTTCTGACTCTAATCGGTCTCGTCACAACCGGGCTGCTCAGTTTTTCTCGTTCTGCTTCCGGTTCCACAGGATCAGTAACATCAAGCGTTGAAGTTGTTTCCCCCGGGTTCTGTGATGTCTCCTCATACTTCTTTACATGGGTTGTGTTTCGCATTAGTTGAGTGCCGTCTGGTGATTCAATAACAACACTGTTTCCAGTCTTGGTGATAACATCGTAAGGCTCAGGAGCAAATGATGTTGATAATTTATTTTTTACGCTCTTGTTTGACTAACACTTGGTCACCTGGAGCTAGGTAAGACTCGTGGGCATTCCTCTTCTTGTCTGCATACCATTTGGTTTTGGCTTTCATTTTGCCATCTCTGTCTCGCATCTCGCTCTCTGTGCTCTCCTCTTTCAGTTCGGGTAATTTAGTACGCATCTTTCTGCCAAACAAGAGTTCCGCTGGGCTCACGCCTGTGGTAGTGTGAGGGGTTGACCTATATGCTACCAAGTACTTGCGCACTTCTGTCTTCCATTCTTTCCCCTCAGCTTGAGCTATTTTCATCCTCTTGAGGAGAGACCTGTTTTGTCTTTCCACTTCGCCATTCGCTTGTGGCCATAGTGGCGTGGTTTTCCTGTGTTCTATACCGTTATTCTCTAAATACTGTTCAAATACTTCAGATCTGAATTGTGGACCGTTGTCACTTCTGAGTGACTGAGGTAGTCCATGCGTGGTGAAGATTTTCTCCAAACACTCTATGACTTTTTCTGACGTTGTGGAACGCATGACTTCTATCTCGTAGTATCTACTGAAGTAATCAACGATGACTAAAACAGATTCTCCTGAGGGTAATGGGCCTAACAGGTCAATGGCCAAATCTTGCCAGGGGCCACTTGGTAATGGTGTTGACTTGATTGGCTCTGGGTTTGCTGGGCTGCTTACAAGCTGACAGCCATAACAAGTTTTGCAAAACTTCTCGGCTTCCCTGTCGATTCCAGGCCACCAGACTTTTGATCGCAACCTCTGCTTCATACTGACAATTCCTGGGTGTCCTTCATGGGCAAGGTTCAATACTCGAGGTCTCAGCTTGCTCGGTATGACAATCCTGGTACCACGAAGGATCAGCTTGCCAATAACACACAGTTCGCTACATACTGGTACGTACTGCTTATGCTGGTCACCTTTCCAGTTCCCATCTTTAATGTACTGGCGTAGTTCCACAAACTCTCTGTCTTCTGATGAGGCTTCTTCAATTTCACGTGTTGTCATCGCTTGAGGAGTGGCCGTTGCTGCGACGAACCTGACAAATTCATCCGATACCTTGTGCGCCGGTGATGGTTCTGCTTGTTCATTCGCATGCAACAAGCGTGACAATGGGTCAGCAATATTCTGCTCGCCAGGTAGGTATTTGACTTGGAATTTATATGGCTGTAATCGCAGGATCCATCTTTCGATTCGTGCACACGGTTTGGACCTGCTCGAGTAGATTGTTTCCAGCGGCTTGTGATCAGTATACAGTGTGAATTCAATGCCGTACAAGTACACATGGAATCGTTCACATGCCCATACGACAGCTAAGGCTTCTTTTTCCGTTTGCGAATAACGCCTTTCCACCGCGCTTAAACTCTTACTTGCGTAGCTAATGACTCTTTTCCTTCCTTGCTGCTCTTGGATGAGGATCGCACCGAGGCCCACCGGGCTTGCATCTGCTATGATTAGTGTCTTGGCATCTTTATCGAAATAGCCAAGATTATCTGCATTTGATAGCCTCCTCTTAAGCTCATTGAATGCATTCTTCTGCTCTTCTCCAAATTCGAAACGAACACCCTTTTTGGTCAACTTTCGCAATGGCTCCGCGGTTGTAGCGAAGTCCGGAATGAAACGGGCATTGTAATTTGCCAGTCCCAGAAAGCTTCTGACTTCTGATGCGCTTTGCGGTTCTCTTGCATCAATGATCGCCTTTACCTTGTCTTCAGTAGGACCAATACCATTGTTGCTTAGCACCAGTCCCATGAAGACCATCTGGGTCATATGGAACTTACACTTCTCTGCATTCAGTGTGAGGTTCTTCTCTTTCAGCCTTTCCAAAACTCGCTGCAATCTTCTGTCATGTTCCTCAGTGTTCTTCCCATGAACAATGATGTCATCTGAGATGTTGGCAACACCTTCACAGCCTTGTAGTGATTGTTGGATGACGTGCTGGTATACTTCTGGAGCTGAACTTATCCCAAACATGAGACGCTTGTATTGGTAAAGACCACAATGTGTAGTGAGCGTTGTGATGCTTCTGGAATCTGGATGGAGTTCTAACTGGTGATAGCCCCATTTTAAATCCAGTTTACTGAACATTGTGCTCTGGTTGAGGCTTTGGAGCACTTCGTCCACTGTAGGTATGGGATAACGCTCTCTGATAATGGCTTCGTTAGCTCTGCGCATGTCTACACAAAGGCGTATTTCGTCATTCTGCTTTGGGACTACTACAACAGGACTAACCCACGGGGTTGGGCCCTCTACTGGTTCAATTATGTCCATGGCTATTAATTCTTCAATCTTCTCCTTAACCTTGTCTCGAAGACTAAATGGGGTGCGCCTGACTGGTTGCGCCACTGGGGGTACATCTGGATTCACATACAACTTAACTTGGAAATCTTTCAACTTTCCCACGCCCTCAAAAATCTCCTTGTAATCAGACATGATTGTCTCACTACATGTCACAGTGCAGATCTGGGTTCCTAATTTCAACACTCCAAGTTTTATGGCAGTTTCTCTTCCAAGCAGTGCCGCCCCTTCGCCATTAATAACAACAAATTCAGCTTCGGCCTCTTTTCCCTCTACTCTCGCTTCTGCTGAGAATGTTCCTAGAACGTTCAGCGGCTGTTTACTGCCATATGCATAAAGCTTCTTATCACTCTTTCTCGACACACACTTAATCTTGTCTTGCTTTAACTTTAACCACAGATTTTTGTCAATCACATTGGTGCTTGCACCCGAATCAATCAACATCGCCACTACAACTCCACCCACAGTCACATCTATTTTCTCAGGTGATGTAGCAGAATTCACAGTAAATGCATATTCATCTTCATCTCTCTCACTTCTCACATACCTGACTGACTTCTTTGTTTTCCTTCCTTTTGTCTTCTCTTCCCGCCTAGGTTTGAGAGGTTTGGCTGTTTTCGTTTTACACTGTGGACTAAAATGGTCAGCTCCTCCGCACTTATGGCAAGTTTTTCCTTTCGCGGGACACTCAGGGTCTCTTCCAAAATGTCCTACTTTTCCACATCTGTAGCATGCTCGCTTGGCAGACTCCTTTCCTTTGTCTTCTTGCTTGTCACGGACGAAATTCACGTCCTTTTTGCCTTCCATATTTTCCAGCTGTGACCGAACTCGCTCGTGGTTTGCTGCCGTCGAAAGTAACAACTCTAAGGTTAAGTGCTCACCTTTTTCCAGTAGTTTCTTCCGTAGTTCATGTGATTTACATCGCTGCAAGACTTGATCACGAATCTGGTTATCAGCTTGGTCGCCGTAGTCACAGTCTTTGACCACGTGTCTCAATCGTGTAACGAACTGAGCCACGGTTTCGCCGTCCTCTTGTTCCATGCTGCGAAACAGGTGATTTTGGTATGTCGAATTTACCTTTGGAATGAAATAGTCGTTCAAAGCCTTCACCGCTTTTTCGTAATCTTTCGCCTCGCCTGTGTCAGGTAACGTTTCGAAAATTTCCTGAACAGCTTCGCCGGCCGAATGAAGGAGTAAAGCTCTCCTCTGAATTTTATTATCCGCTTTATCCACTTGGATGAGCAAGCCTTTGCTATCGGCATAAACTGAGAAGCTTTTCAACCAACGCTGCCATCGCCTTCCCACGCTTGAAGGTTCACCATGTGGATCGAATGGTTTCACACTCGTTAAATCGTCTATCTTTATTGACGCCATGTCTGGGCAGCTGCAACTTCTATCCTCGTCGCCAGATGTCACGTTCTAAAGTCGATGGAAATGGATACACACGAATCTAATCTATACATCTGCCATGCTGCTTTAATGATTCAATCCTCTCTTACATTACCTGCTTACCTACGTCATGTATGGCACACGAAGTGTACCTTACAAACACTACAATAACGACAATGTAACAAGTCGCCTGATTGCAGCAAAAAGGAAAGTGGCGCCATTGAACCCGTTGACAATACCCAAACTGGAACTCATGATGCGATTTTTGGCCTGCGCTTAACACAGTCGTTACTGACGGCCTTAGATGTACCAATGCAGAGCGTGACGTTTTACTCTGACGGTAGAGATGTTCTACGGGGGATTCGAGGACACGGCAAAGACTTCCGACAGGTAGTCAAAGATGAAAGTCCAGGATAGACCTTGTGAAATGCAAGAGATGAGAAACTCGAAGACTAAAGAAGACATGAATGCCTATGGAACCCTTATGACGTGTAACTTCCAGAAAGGAACCGCACCGAAACACAAAAACACACTAGAAGAGTGGAGACTAGATCCGAAACGGTTTTCCAGTTAGACGCATTTAATTCAAGTACACGTGGGAGTGAGAAGAGTGCCACAAAACATGCGTTACAGAGACCCCAGGAATGAAAGTATGGAACTGTTGCCCGAGGAAATAAAGGATGCTGAAAGAGACATGTACTTCTGGAACAAGGCGAAGCTTTCCGTGACGAGTACACAGCTTTGAGCTCAGGGAAGTCGAAATCAGAAAAAAGCCAGTTACTAAAGCGTAATTCGTGCATCATGACGATGGAGTTATCCGCAGTGATGGTCAATTAAAGTTCGCAGCTTTTCTTCCATATGATACCAGATTTCCAATTATTCTGTCTCTTTGATACTGGGTGACGAAACTTATTGTGAAGCATTGTCATGAGAGAGGGAATCATGCAGCTGGAGTACACTTCACTCTTTGCCAGTAGAGTGAGAGATTTTGGATCATCGCCGCACGCGAGGAGATTCGCGAGTGGGATCATGAATGTAATGAATGTAAGAGAAGACGAAACAAGTCAGCTTGTCAGATTATGTCCCCACTCCTGCAAAAGAGGCTCCTTTTTAGCTTCAGAACCTTGGCCCAAACAACCGTAGATTTTGCAGGTTCTTTCTATACTGTTCAAGGACGCAGACAACCACGACAGAAAAGGTGGCTGTGCCTTTTTACTTGCTTGGAAAGACGAACAGTGCATTTAGATGTGGCCTGGGGGACTAGATGCCGACACGTTCTTAAACACCTTCGCTCGTTTAACCAGTCGTCGTGGAGTTTTTAAACAAGTGACAAGCGATAGAGGTACAAATTTCGTAGGCGCAGTGGGTAAGTTAAAAAAATTGGCAGTTGATTAGACGGAAAACATCTTCATAGGAAGACAGTGGAGCTTGGAGTGACATGGAGATTCAATCCACCAGCTGCTCCACACTTTTGAGGAGCTCATGAAGTAATGGTGAAAACTGCTAAGAAAGCTACTTACGCCGTTGAGGGAGAAGGAGACGTGAATGACTAGGAGATGATCACCGTGGTCGCTAGGGTGGAGTCCCTCATTTCTGGTCCGTTGACTTATCAGTGTTCAGGTCGATGTTCCATCGACACATAACTATTTCTTGCTTGGGTAAATGGAGGGACACTTCGCTCCTGAGGCCGTTGAAACCACTGCTATGCATCCGTGTCAACGATGGCAAAAGGTTCAAGACATTAATTATTTGACGAGTGTGGAGGAGCTGGTTTAATGAATTTTTTCCAGCCCTTGACAGTCGACCAAAGTGGAGTTCAGAATTCCCAGACCTAAAAGTTGAGGATGTGGATCTTGTGACTCAGCCCGATACTCCAAGAGGACGTTGGCCATTAGGAGGGATTGTTGAAGTGTACCCTGGACGAGATGGCCACACCCGTGTAGCTAAAGTTTCATTTGGCTTCAAGGCTGTCATGAGACCTATTAGGAAACTGATTTTGCTTAAAATAAATTGATAATTACTAAATTAGAAACACACGAGGACAACCTCTCAGTGCGGGGAGGGGAAAATGTTAAGAAGACGTTACCGAACTTCTGCGGGCGCGACTGGCGCGCATGCGCTTTGAGACTGTGTAAGTTAAAATGGTGGCAACAAGTCGTGGGGACATTTTTACGTGTGCGAGTTTCTTTTAGGGGAGTTGAAAGTTTCAAGTTTTTTGAGCGGATATGTGTTTGGCGGTCGTTGGTATTGTTCATAAAGGCGGAGCTTAGAGTTATTAATACGCACGCGCGAAGTTTAAAATGAATCCGTTCAACTCCCCAAGGCCCTTAGGACGGGGAAGAATTGAAGAGAGAAAATATATGTTTCAGAAATGTTAGATTTGATACTATTTCCAGGCAGCGAATTCCCTTCATATGTTGCATGAGTCCTTTATACTTTTTAAGAAAATATATCCATATGCAACCCAACGTGCTGATATCTTCGTTTAGAAGAAATTCGGCCTCGAAGTTATCATACAGCTATTTCCCATACTGAAATTTACCCAAAGTAGGTGAAGTTGAACAGATAATTGATAAAGGTTAAAGAGATAGTACCGAGCCAAAAATGGTTCTTATTTTATTACGAAAATCTTTTCTTTGAAAACCATATAGTTTAAGTTAAAGTTTAATTAATTCACCACGGGAATGGCAGGAGAAAGGAACAGAACTTTCGTTCCAATTGACACCTAACCCCTTTTTTACCCACTCATTCCACCCCGGGGAGGACATCCATCACACAGTAATCTCGTGTGTAGGAAATTAACGTCTTCTACTCCAACCCTGCAGGAGACGGGACCACCATTTATTCGTCCCTATCCGAGAAGACTAGAATATCTAAACCATTTCTTGATGTTACAGAAAGGCAGCATATTCTTCTCAATTATTTTAAGACCTTGAGTGTTGGTCCGGCTGGGGCTCGAACCCTCGACGTCCCGCACAACAGTCCAGCGCTCTATCCATTGGGTTAACCGGGAGGCGGTTTTCATATTCTATATAGCTGTGAAAACACTAAACGCAGGAGGACCTTTGCCTTTTAGCGGCCATTTTTCTTTATTGTGTCATGCCATTTGTCGTCTCGGTCTTTGAAATTTAGCGCCCTCGCACAAGTAAATATCCCGGATGTGTCTTCCAATTTTGCCTGATGTAGCGCGTTTACCGTGAGTTTACCTTTTACCGTGTTACGAATAAACGTGTTTATTCGATTTCCGTTTCGCTTCCTAACAAAGAGTGAAATATCTACAGTAGAAATCAGTAACTCATGAGACTTTGTCGGCTTTTTTAACCTTAGCTTATGAAGAAAGTCTGGGTAGTATTTTTAAGCAAGGACGTCGGTAGCGACCTTAAGCTGATAAACAACTTCTTTATCCTATCTTTTCTCTCCATTTCAAACCACTTTGTCACAAGAAAAAAAAATGGGTTTGAAATGGACTTTGTGATAACAAGTGTGTCATTAAGAGGGTTGACACTCGGACTAAAAGCTTTTTCTTAAAAAATTTGAATTCAGAAAGTTAAGACAGGAGGTACTTGTTTACAATTGAGTTGATTGATGGGACTTTCGCTCCATGAAAATCTGAAATCTCAAGAAGAATTTGTTCATTGTAAACGGTAGGCGAAGTATTTAGTTGTACTACAAATGTTCTTTAAGTAAGTTTCTACGTTTTAATTCCGTTCAATTTGAACATTTCAACCGTAAATTGCACAGTAGAAAGTGAAGAAATTGAATGTGTAAAAGCTGTTTAAATTTCTCTTTTCACCTATTTTTTTTCGAAGAAAAAAGACCAGATATACACACGCCATACTAGTTTGTTTGGAAGCCTTTTAAATCATTCTTATCTTTACGCAAATAGAATGTTTCTGTGAAGCCTCTCTGTTTGATTTGAATTACCTCTGTTTTCTCTACGATGTACTCGTTAATTATTGTTCAACTTATAGAGGATCTTGTCGTTATTACAGCCTAAATGATTCGGGTTCTTTTGACAAGCATTTCATTAAGTTTTAGAAAAAAGGCCTATGCCCTCGGGTGTTACTCAAGACTTCGTGCACAGTTTTTCCCAATACGGACTGACCTATGCCGAATAACGTTATGTACGTCGGTTTGGAAAGAAGCCTTGATTCACATTTCGTTATCTAGTTGTTACATTTATCATGAGAAATTGAAAGAAATGAAACGTGTGCAAGAGGAAATCAGTATCTCGTACGAGACTTCTAAGTTAAGTATTTTCTCTGACTATCTTGATGAACTTTATATACAGGAAACCGGATAACAAAAAGCCTGAAGCAAACTGTAAACTGTATAATTGTCACTGGGCTAACTTTATTATCCTGTGAAATATTAAACTTTTTAAAGTGGGTTATAGTCTCAGTAAATAGTTTTCTTTTGATATTTCTCCGGCGGAAAGATACCTTGAACTTAATGTCAACATATGCTAGTGGATGTCACAAATTTGAGCATTTTGGGTACGGAAAGCATTTGAAATTTGACTGGTGCGCAGAGTTTATATATCATTGGATCACTCTACGGTGGAATGAACTAATGATTTTTAATGTAGCTCATACTTTAAGGACGTGACAATTTACATGTATGACTTTTTGAGTCGCATTCCGAACGATTTACTGCACTAACGCCATTAGCAGCTCCTTCTACTAGATCTCTTTGGGGAAAAACTGTCGTTTGCTTTTTCGGTCTCGTGCGTCGGGAAATTGATAGAGGTCTTGTGATCTCCAGTTAAGTGATAGCTCTTCAATATGATGTCTTTGCATTCAAGCTGCACAGAGAATTTTATAAGACATTCGGATCTGATCGAGGAACATCTTTTGTGTCAAGCCAATCAAGTTTTAAAAACGAGAACCAAGGGCATTTTTTACCATAGCTGGTAATATGTTATTGTTCGAAACGTACATTATCTTACAACTCAAAACTAACATTTTGTTTGATGATATATTTGTCATAAGTACTTATCCAATAATAAATTAAAGAACTTAACCTGGGTTGGGACGGTTGTACAAATTGTAAGTAAGAACCAATTGTGCCAACAATTTAATGCCAGACAGCGACAGTCTGACAATCAAAACATCCGCCTAACACTCACGCTTGAAACAGACCCAGCAATGCAGTGTATCTCAACTGAATCTTCTCTTACGTGTATCTGATAATGGGGAAAATTTTGAAAGAGTACTGCTTATAAGTTTGGGATAAGTTGTTTATTGTTGTTTAATGTTGACCTTTAGGACGTGTTTGCTTTTTCGTGAGGTTTTGCAAGAAGAACATTTGTGTTCCTTAACATTGCATATTACAAATTGAAATGTTACAAACTGTTTAAATTTAACAAATATGAGATATATTATCGAAGAAATATGTTTCATCAAAAAAATTTATTATAACTTAATAATCCAGAGAGGATCATCTAAAACTGATATATGAATATTGTAAAATGAGGATCCACTTAGAAAGTTGTCAGTCTAAAACTATGCTTCCCCATAAGTGCAGCGTCAGTAGAGCAAGAAATATTATGAACGTTGAAAGGTTTTCTTTTATGGCTGACTGTTTATTGGAAAAAGATATATTAATTAGCAAATCTTGACCGGCCGTGTTGTGGCTTACAAATAATGTGTCTGCTTTGTTTAAGAATAAATTCAGGATTTTCTATGCTGAAAAAAAAGTAAAAGTTTGAAAATTGACAGCCCTCGATGAAATCCTTGGAGAAGAGATGAACATTTAAGATTCAGCTGGTTCTTGAAAAAACCTGTCAATTTGTTACAAGTATCTGAAACCAAACATTTTATGTAATGAGATACAATGAATATATGAAGTTCATATATTTTGAACTGCGGTATTAGATACGTATGATTCACGATCCTCGCAGTAGATAGCGCTATTTATGCAATAGCGAAAATCAGACCTGAAAAAAATCAGACCTGTACGGGACTCGAACCACTGACCTCTGCGATACTAGTGCAGCGCTCTACCAATTGAGCTAACAAGCCAACTGGGAGCAGGCCGTTAAGTTGATTCGCGCTATCTACTGCGAGGATCGTGCATCATACGTATCTAATACCGCAGTTCAAAATATGTGAACTTCATATATTCATTGTATCTCATTTATCACTTTCACGGGTTTATTACGAATCAACTTAACGGCCTGCTCCCAGTTGGCTTGTTACCTCAATTGGTAGAGCGCTGCACTAGTATCGCAGAGGTCAGTGGTTCGAGTCCCTGATTTTCGCTATTGCATAAATAGCGCTATCTACTGCGAGGATCGTGTATCATACGTATTTCCCGGTGTCTACGAAGTCCAGAGCCTGTCAAGTCAAAAGCACATTGTGACAGTGGAACTTGGAGTAACATGGAGATTCAATCTACCAGCTGCCCCACATTTCTGAGGAGCCCATGAAGTAATGGTGAAAGCTGCTAAGAAAGACACTTAGGCCGTTGTGGGAAAACGAGACATAAACGATGAGGAGCTGATCGCCGTGTTCACTGGAGTCCCTTCTTAATACCTGTCCGTTGACTTATTAGAGTTCAAGTCCACGAGACGATGTTCCATTGAAACCTAACCATTTCTTGCTCGGCGAAATGGGAGGACACTTCGCTTCCGAGGCCATTGAAACAACTACTTCGCATCCGCGTCAACGATGGCGAAAGCTTCAAGACATTAATTATTTTACGAGTGTGGAGGGGATGGCTCAAGGAATTTTTTTCCAGCCCTTAACAGTCGACCAAATTGGACTCCAGAATGACGAGACCTAAAAGTTGAGGATGTGGTTCTAGCTTGTGAATTAGCCCGATACTCCAAGAGGACGTTGGCTATTGGGAGGGATTGTTGAAGTGTATCCTGGACGAGACGGCCACACTCGCGTAACTAAAGTTGCGTGTGGTGTCAGGACTTTCATGAGACCGATTAGCAAACTGACTCCGCTTGGATTTGATTGTTAGAAATGCAGTGTGGGGAAGGGAGAATGTTAAAAAGACGTTACCGAACTTGTGCGGGCGCGGCTCGCGCACACGTACTTTGAGATTATCGTCAAGAAATCACGCGGATTTCTTTTTGACGTGTGCAAGTTTATTTTAAAAGAGCTGAAAGTTTTGAATTTTTCGAGTGGCAATTTGTTTGGCAGTTGTTGGTATTTACCGTGTTTACCGTGAGTTTACCGTTTACCGTGTTACAAATAAACGTGTTTGCTTGGTTTCCGTTTCGCTTCCAAACAAAGAGTGAAATATCTGCAGCAGACATTAGTAACTCATGAGACTTTATCGGCTTTTAAGTTTAGTGTTTTCTTTGACCTCAGCTTATGTAGAAAATCTGGGCAGTATTTTTAAGCAAAGACCTCAAGCTGATAGTTAACTTCTTTATCCTATCTTTTTTCTTCCTTTCAAACCACTTTGGTTGCAAGAAAAAAACATTGGTTTGGTAATGGATTTTGTGATAGCAAGCGTGTCATTAAGAGGGTTGACACGCGGCCTAAAAACGTTTTCGTAATAAATTTGAATCGATCCCAAAAGGTGGCTCAGAAAGTTAAGACATGTAGCATTTGTTTACAATTGAGTTGATCGATGGGACTTTCGTTTCATGAGAATGTGAATTCTCCAAAAGAATTTGTTCATTGTAAAACGGTAAGCGAAGTATTAAGTTCTACTACAAATGCCCTTTAGGTAAGTTTTTACGTTTTAAATCCGTATAATTTGGACATTTCTACCGGAAATTACACCGTAGAAAGTGAAGAAATTCAATGAGAAAAAGCTGCATTAAATTCACTTGTGTCTAGTTTAAATTTCTTTTGTCACTTAAGTGTTTTTTTTTTAAAGAAACAAGGCTGGATATACGCACACCAGTTTGTTTGGAAGCCTTTTAAATCATTCTTATCATTACGCAAATAAATTGTTTCTGTGAAGCATCTCTGTTTAATTTTAATTACCTCTGTTTTCTCTACCATCTACTCGTTAAGTAGTGTTCAATTTATGGAGGATCTTGTCGTTATTACAGCCCTAAGTCAATTAAGTTCAGAACAAAGGCCTATACCCTCGGGCGGTACTCAAGACTTCGTGCACAGTTTTTCCCAATATGGACCGACCTATGCTGAATAACGTTATGTACGTCGGTTTTGAAAGAAGCCTTGATTCTCATATTTCGTTATCTACTTGTTACATTTGTCATGAGAAATTGAAAAGAGCGAAATATCTGCAGGAGAAAACAGGAATTCGTAAGAGACTTTGTCGGCTTCTAAGTTAGTATTTTCCCTGACCTTCTTGATGTATACGTAGAAGAAGTGACTCGGAATAACATTTGATAAAAACTTGCGACAAAACGTTGCTTGATAACATTGTAAAATTTAAAAACGATAAAAAGCTATAGAAAGCTAAAATCGACGACGTTTCTACGTTAACATAACGTCATTATCAAATGAAGAATGTATGAAAATAAGTTCTATAAATACTAAAAACGAACAATAAGAGAAAATAATTTGCGGGTTAAACAAAAAGTTTAGCACGTATGGAGTCCGTTTGCACGTTCAGATTAGGTTTGAATCTCTTAATATAAAGCATTTCAAACACTAAACAATCAAATTTGCCTTGACACTTTCTCAGAATCTTAAAATGACTATCATTCAAACGATCCCTCCTACCATGCGCTTCATGAAAATGCTTGCCAATTGCCGAATTTTTGTGTTCAGCGACACGTTGTAAAAGGTGTCGGGCCGTGTAGCCGACATAATCTGTATCGCACAGATCACATACAAAATGATAAACAACGCATCGCGGATTAACAATTGACGGCCGGGTTCTTTAGGCTTTAGGTCTTGTTCTAATTTCTTGCTTACAAAACCTGGCTGCAAAACGAGGCCAATCTTACCACTGAGATCACACAGCTGTCTCCGAACAGAATTAGCTGAAACCTGATCTTTGAATGGTAGATTAATTCTGACTATGTTGCTCTCGTCAGCATTTCTCTCCGCTGTGCCTACAGAAGGTTTACGAGAAACAATATTGGAAATAACAGAATCTATAAGACTACAAGGGTAATCAAGACGGCTAAAAATGGAGCGCAATTTGGCGCATTCTTCATTAAAAGCCTCTATTGTGGAGGATAGCGCATAAGCGCGATGTAACATTGTCTTTAAAAAAGAGTCTTTTCAGCGTTTGTCAGTATGACTGTGGAAATGTAAAACAAGCCAATATTAGTTGGCTTTCTATAGACTTGAGTTTCAAGTTTTGTTCCATTCTTGATGATATCAATGTCGATGAAAGGAATCCTATCATCAACAGGAAGCTCCATCGTGAACAGTAAACTGAGATGTAGGCCATTCAGGGTAGTAAGAAACTTAGTGGCAGCATCAGTATTTGACAATCTTGCAAGAGTATCATCAACGTTTCCGCTGTACAAATGAGGCATCAAGCCATCGCGTGAGAGTTTCTCCTCGAGGTGGCGCATAAAGACGTTCGCCATTAGGGGACCAACGGGGGAGCCCATAGCAACTCCATCCGTTTGCTCATACAACTGAGCATCAAACTGAAAAAGTTGATTAGTTGTGGCAATTTCTATCAACTTCCATCAATTAGACTGGTGTACAGAGTATATAGATCATTGGATCACTCTATGGTGCAATGAACTAATGATCTTTAATCTAGCTCATACGGACAAGACAGTTTACATTTATGACTTTTTGAGTCGTGTTACGAACGGTTTACTGCACTAACACCATTAGCAGCTCCTCTTACGATATCTCTCTGGGGATGGAGAAAGATCTGTAAACAGGAAAAACTGTGATTTCCTTTTGCGGTCTTGTGCGTCAGGAAAATTGATAGAGGTCTTGTGATGTCCAGTCAACTGGTAGCTCTTCAGTATGATATCTTTGCGTTCAAGTTGCAGAGAGAATTCTATAAGACGTTCACGAACTTAGCCTCTTTTCGGATCTGATCGAGGAATATCTTTTGCGTTAAGCCAATCAAGCTTTAAAAACGAGAAGCCAAGGCATTTTTATCATAGCTGGTAACATGTTATTATTCGAAAGATTATCTTACAGCTCAAAGCTAACATTTTGTTTGATGATATGTTCGTCGTAGGTACTTGTCCAATAATCAATTAAAGAACTTAACCTCAGGAGTGTTCAGTGGGTTGGACGGGCTGTACAAACTGTAAGTAAGAACCAATTGTGCCAGAAAATTAAAGCCAGACGGAGACAGTCTGACTATCAAAACATCCGCCTAACACTCACGCTTGAAACAGACCCAGCGATGCAGTGTATCTCAACTAAATCTTCTCACGCATGTATCTCAAAATGGGGAAAATTTTAAAGAATACTGCTTATAAGTTTGGGATAAATTGTTTGTTGTTACTTAATGTTCACCTTTAGGACGTGCTTGCTTTTTTGTAAGGTTCTACAAGAACATTTGTCTTCCTTAACATTGCCTTTTTCAAATGGAAATATTGCAAACTGTTTAGATTTAACAATTTCGAAATATATTTTAAGGCAAATTTGTTTTATTAAAAAAAATTATTATAACTTGATATTCTAGAGAGATCCGCTTGCTTATATAAGAACCTATATAAGAATATTGTGAAATGAGGATCCACTTACCAAGTTTCGTTCTAAAACACTGCCTCCCCATAAATGCAGCGTCAATACAGCAGTAATGTATTGATTAGAAAAATCCTGACCAGCCGCGGTGTTTATTACAAATAATAAGCCTGCTTTGTTTTACAATATATTAAGGATTTTTTGTGCTGAAAAAAAAAAATAAAAGTCGGAAAATTGACAGCCCTCGATCAAAACCGTGGAGAAGAGATAAACATTTACGATTCAGCCTTTTCTTGAAAAAACTATCAAATCGTGGGTTGACAGGCGGCCCAAGGAAAAGACTGTGGTTGGCTCTTTTGGTCTCGTGCGTCGGGAAAATTGAGAGAAGTCATGTGATGTTCGGATTTTTGGATAGCTTCCCAATATGATTTCTTTACGTTCAAGCTGCACAGAGAGTCGCACGAGACATCCGTTAAATAAATTAAAGAAAAGATGAACATTTAAGAAATCAGTAACTTATTTTAGACTCTGTCGGCTTCTTAGCTTACGTATTAACTTTATATATAAGAACCCGGATAACAAAATATCGAACACTTTAATGGGGCAAATTGTATAATCATAACTGGGTTAACTTCATTTTATGGTGAAATATTGAATTTTTTTAGAGTGTTTCATATTCTGAGTAAATAGTTTTTCCTTTGATATTTTACGGCCGGGAAGATACCTTCCCGCAAATGGGGTGGATCTTATTGTAAACACATGCAAGCAGATGACACAAAATTGAGCAATTTGGATACGAAAAGCTTTTAAAATTCAATTTGACTAGTCTGCACAATTAATAGATGACTGGGTCAACAACACTTTAAGCAGGAATGAACTAACCAGTTTAAGGGAGGTCATACTTTAAAGACATGACAGTTTATATGTATGACTTTTTGAGTCGCATTTGAAACGGTACGTTTATTGCATTAACACCATTAACAATCCCTCCTATCAGATTTCTTTAAGGATGGAGAAGAATTTCTATACAGGAAAGACTGTGGTTGTCTCTTTCGGTCTCGTGCGTCAAGAAATTTGATAGAAGTCTTGTGATGTCTGGTTTGGTGGCAGCTTTTCAATATGATGGTTTTACGATCAATCTGCACAGAGATTTCTATGAGACATCTATACTTTTAACCGGTTTTTGGATTCGATCAAAGAAATATCGTTTGCCTCAAGCCAGTCAAGCTTTTTAAACGAGAACTAAAGGCATTTTTTTATTATAGCTGATAATATTTAATTATCCGAAACATTGTCGAACAGCTCAAAGCTGCCACTTTGTTGTGATGATCTGTTCGTCATAGGCACTTGTCCAATAATCATCTAGAGGACTTTATCTTCAGTAGCTTTCAGTTGGTTGAGATCGCTGGAGCAAAATCAAAGCCAGACTGAGGCAGCCTGACTAGCAAAACATCTACCTAACACTCGCGCTTGGAACAGACTTACAATGGCAGTGTATTTTAACAAAGTTTTCTTACATATATTTCTCAAAATGGGGACAAGTTTGGAAGAGTACTGCTTATAAGTTTGGGGAAAATTGTTTATTGTTCACTTCTAAGAGGTGTTTTATTTTTTCGTGAAGAGTTTTGTGTTCCTTCACATTGCCTATCACATATTGAAATTTTGCAAACTGTTTAAATTTAACAATTGTGAGGTATATTATCAGGCAAATATGTTTCATCTGTGAAAATTATCCATAATTTGAGAATCTAGAGAAAGCCAGTTAAAAACCGATATATGAATAGTGTGAAATGAGGATCCACTTACAAAGTTGTCGGCCAAAAACACTGCTCCCCATAAATGCAGCGTCAATACAGCACTAGATATAACAGACTCTGAAAAGTTCTCTTTCATAGCTGACTTGTCAGAAAAAGATGTATTTATCAGCAAAACTTGATCTGCCGTGGTGTTTATTACAAATAATGAGCCTGTTTTCTTTTACTATACATTCAGGATTTTTTATGCCGAAAAAGATGATAGAAGCTAGACAATTTACGGCCGTTGATCAAAACCTTGAAGAAGAGATGAACATTTAAGATTTAGCCGCTTCTTGAGTACTTCGTCAAATTGCTACAAGTATTTAAAACCAAACATCGATGTAACAAATAACATTTGCTAAAAAAACACCCTAAGAAAGTTTTAGTAACAGTCAATGCCTTTCCATTTTTTCGCCTATTGCCTTCCACGAATATACGTGTTTGTTTGATTTCCTGATTTTCTTTTCGCCTCCTAACATTTTTGGTGACACGATGGGAGAAAATAATGGGCTGTTGTTTTTTTGAGGTTTCGTTACATGAGTTGAGTTTTGGAGTTGAGCGCTATGGCTTCTGAATCCGAGGATAGCGATGTTACCGAAGTTACCAAGAAAAACGTCAGAACTGGACCGATTGGAGTCGACAAACAGAAGCAAAAGGACGTTCTGTTGATACAGATTAAAAGAAGGAAACGTACCGCAAAGACAAAGGTGACAAAACTCAGACATGAGTTGGAAAGACTATGCGTTAAAAAGATTCCGAAATAACGGACATATAAAGTGTGATTGAACAGCTGTGGGCAGCCCAAGAGGACGGACAAGAGATTTAAGAGGAACTGACCGCGTTCTAAGTCGAAGTCGAAGAAGAAGCCGGGAAAAAAGAACCGTTTGAAGAGTCCGAAACGATCGAAAGAGACGTACAAAGAACGATTGAAGAGGGACAAAATGCGGTCAAAGTCCTCGCGTTGAAAACCGTAAATATGAACCGGCCGTTAAGCGAGAACACAGCAGAACACAACTACGAGTAATCTGCCGAGAAGATCAGCTGAAAGAAAGTCACGGCAGCCAGGACGACCGAAACTGATATTTGAAGCCGTTAACAGTTCCGACGTTTAATGGTGACAAAAGGAAGTTTGAAGATATTTGAGCCCTTTTTACAAGTCTCGTAGACGAGTTAACGGAGCCAGTGCAATTGAAAATGGCAAAGTTACGACAATGCCTTACAGGGAACGCTTTGGAAGCCATTTGTGGTCTTGCGGTCACCGCCCACGAATATGATGAGGAAAAAGAAATATTAAAGATGAAATATTGAGGTACGCGCCGGCTTCTACGTGCTTATATGGATCAACTAGAGAAGGTGTCGTTGATAAGAAGCAACAACATCCACGCGCTTGAGAAGTTTGCTGACCTTGTTAGAATTATTGGTAGAGTTACAGGCCGAAGGAAGAGGCGGTGAGTTTTGAGATGGAACTCTTCACAGCCTGCTGATAAAAAAATTTACCTGATCGTCAGCTAGAGAATTACAGTCGCTGGTTAAACGAACGTGCCAGACGACTTTGCCTTATGTTGATGATGAGAGACGCATAGATGTTCCATGGGAGGGTGCGCCCGCTGTCATCCTGACCAGTTGTAATGAAGGAACACCGACTGAACCTTATTCGTTACGAAGTTTCCCCGTGTGGATGACGGCCAATGGTAGAAAAATTAAAATAAACGCAATGCTAGACGACGCATCGAACGAAACTTTCCTAACTGAAGGGGATGCTGGGGCATTGGGACTGCGAGAGCCTTTCGAAAAATTTCAAGTTGATGTTCCCAACGACACCTTCGAAACTGAAAGTGAAGATGGCAGGTTTTTAGAGGAAATCAGGATAAAACATGTCCTCAGAAAGTCGAAAGCAGTTACAGAGCTGTGAACTAGAACAAACATCAGGACAAAAGGCCTCACCTGACTCAATATTAAAGCAGTTTTCCCAAGCTGGCAAATGATGGAGTTGTCGCTCTTTTGATTGGCAATGATAACGCTGAACTCCATTATTTACATGCTGATCTTCAAGGGAAACATGGTGGACTTATCGACCGCCTCTGTCCACTTGGGGGATCCCGTTATTAGTTTCTTATACACTAGAGAGTGTAATTGGAGTGAGAGAAAAGAATCCTGTTGCGATATCGACAAGAGCTTAAAGAAGTTCCACACAATTAAGAAGTCTGGCACAGACCGCGATGACAGACTCGTACTCACCGAAGAAGAAAGACTAGCTTTAAGCAAAGTGAAAGCCGGATTCCCTCAAGTACAAAATGGAAGATATCGTGTAGCCGTTCCTTGGAAAGAAAACAAACCCGATCTCCCTGACGCTAAACCTATGCAATGTCTAGCTTACGAAGCACCAAGGAAAATTTGAAGAAGAACAGCCGCGTCGCCGAAGAATATCAAGCAACCTTCCACGCCTATGTTGATAAAGGATATTTACGAAAGGTTCCCTCAAACGAACAGCTGCCAGCTAACGTAGGTATTGGCCGTATTCTCCGGTCCTGAGAATGGATAAATCGAAAACAAAAGTGCGAATCGTATTTGATTGTGCCGCTAAATGTAATGGTACTTTCTTAAGTGACACGAGTCATCCTGGGCCGAAATTACTAGAAGATCTCTTCAACGTCCTTGACCGTTTTTTTCGAAACCTTGTTAGCATAGCCTGCGAATTCAAAGAAATGTATCTCCGGATAGAGATTGAGGAGCCGGACCGATCCCACTTCCGACTGTTATGGAGAGATCTTGACCCTAATCGAGGGCCAGACGTATTCCAGTTTAAGCGTGTAGTTTTGGAAACAATTCCGCCGCTATGGAGTTTGTTGAGCAGGAAAATGATCGAAGAAACCAAGACTGTTATCCACTTGCAATTGAGACCGTCTTTAAGTTGACCATATAGAACGATTCTGTTGACCGTCTTGAAAGCGATGATGAAGGAGTGGAGCTATACCGTCAATTGAAGGCACTATGGAGAGTCGCCGGCATGCAAGCCAGGAAGTGGATCTCTAATTTACCGAAAGTTATTGAAGGGATTCCATCAGAAGAACACGCCACAAAGATCGTGATTAACAGCGGTCAAGACATGATAACGAACACACTGGGAATTTCGTGGAACAGTACTGAAGACTTGTTTATCGTTGCCGCTTCTCCAGTTTCCTCGTAATTTCAGACAACAAAGCGAAACGTCCTGGATAAAGTAGCAACGATTTTTGATTCGCTGGGATTCGTACGCCCTTACGTTATTGTGGCGAAAATTCTACTTCAGGAACTGTGGTTGCGAGGCTAGGACTGGGACGACGAAGTTCAAGATGAAATAGCAAACTAAATTGGGGTCTGGTTCGAGCAATTGAAAAGTCTTCACGAGGTAAAGATTCCCCGGAGTCTGGGATGTCTACAGCCTGTCAAGTCAAAACACATTGTGACTTTTGTCGATGCCTCTCAAGAAGCCTATGCTGCAGCAGTCAATATCCGATATGATAACGATTATGTAATCATTCGTCTGATTGCAGCAAAGAGTAAAGTGGCACCATTGAACCCGGTGACAGTACCCAGACTGGAACTCATGATGCGACTTTGGGCCTGCGCTTAACACAGTCGTTGGTGGCGGCCTTAGAAGTACCGATGAAGACGTTTTACTCTGAGAGTAGAGATGTTTTATGGTGGATTCGAGGACGCGGCAAAGACTTCCGACTGTTCGAAGCCAACCGAATTGGTGAAATACAGATGTTCACTGAACCGTCGCAGTGGTAGCATGTCTCTACTGAAGAGAATCCAGTCGATGTATGCACAAGAGGGGCCACTCCCTCAGAGTTAGCCGAGTGTTCCTTGTGGTGGAATGGCCCTAGCTGGCTGACAGATGATTTCAGTAAGTGGTCAAAGATGAAAGTCCTGGATAAACCCAGTGAAATGCCATGGATGAGAAAGTCGAAGAAGAAAGAAGATATAAATGCCTATGCAACCCTTATGACGTGTAATCTCCAGAAAGGAACCGCACCTAAACACAACAACACAGTAGAAGAGTGGAGACTAGATCTGAAACGGTTTTGCAGTTGGACGCGTTTGGTTCGAGTACACGTGAAAGTGAGAAGAGTATTACAAAACATGCGTTACAGAGACAACAGGAATGAAAGTATGGAACTGTGTTCCGAAGAAATAAAGAATTCTGAATGAGAAATAGTGGATTTGGCCCAACGCGAAACTCTCTGTAGCGAATACACAGCTTTGAATTAAGGGAAGTCGATGTCAAAGAAAAGCCAGTTGTTAAAGTGCAACCCATGCATCGACGACTATGGAGCTATTCACAGTGATGGTCGATTAAAGTTCGCAGGTTTTCTCTCATATGATACCAGATTTCAAATTATTCTGCCTTGTGGACACTGGCTGACGAAACTTATAATTAAGCATTATAATGAGAGAGGAAATCATGTTGCTGGAGTAAAGTTCACTCTTTGCCAGCGAGATTGGATCATCGCCGCACGCGAGGAGATTCGCGAGTGGGATCACGAATGTAATGAATGTGAGTGAAGACAAAACAAATTATTGCCTCACTCCCGCAAAAGAGGCTCCGTTTTAGCTTCCGACCCTTCGCCCAAACAGCGATAGATTTTTCAGGTCCCTTCTATACTGATCAAGGACGCGGAAAACCATGACGGAAAAGATGGATGCGCCTATTAACTTGCTTGGAAACACGAGGAGTGCATTTAAAGATGGCCTGGGGACTGGATACCGACACGTTCTTAAACGCCTTCGTCCGTTTTACCAGTCGTCGTGGAGTTCTTAAAGAGGTGACAAGCGATAGAGATACAAATTTGGTAGGTGTAGTAGGGGAGTTAAAGAAAGTAGTCAGGCAGTTGGACCGAAAATATCTTTATGACAATACAGTCGAACTTGGAGTGACATGGAGATTCAATCCACCCGCTGCCCAACATTTTGGAGGAGCCCTTGAAGTAATGATGAAAGTTGTCAAGAAAGCCACTCACGCCGTTGTGGGAGAAAGAGACGTGAATGACGAGAAGCTGATCACCGTGCTCGCAAGGGTGGAGTCCCTTCTTAAATTTCCGTTTGTTGACTTATCAGAGTTCAGGTCCACGAGACGATGTTCCATTGACACCTAACTATTTCTTGTTTGGCTAAATGTGGAGACACTTCGTTGCTGAGGATGTTGAAACCACTACTATGCATCCGCGTCGACGATGGCGTAAGGTTCAAGTCATTAATTATTTCACGAGTGTGGAGGAGGTGGCTCAGGGAGTTTTTTCCAGCCCCTAACAGTCGACCAAAGTGGATTTCAGAATGCCGATACGTAAAAGTTGAGGATGTGGTATTTGTGACTCAGCCCGATACTCCAAGAGGACGTTGGCCATTAGGACGGATTGTTGAAGCGTATCCTGGAGGAGATGGCCACACCCGTGTGGCTAAAGTTGCATGTGGAGTCAAGACTGTCTCGAGACCGATTAGCAAACTAATTCCTTTTGGAATTAATTGTTAATTACTGAATTAGAAACACACTAGGAGTACCTCTCAGTGCGGGTAGGGTAAAATGTTAAGAAGACGTTACCGAACTTGTGCGGGCGCGACTCGCGCGCACGTGCTTTGAGATTATGTAAGTTAAAATATCGTCAACAAATCACGCGGACTTTTTTTTGACGTGTGGAAGTTTCTTTTAAGGGAGATGAACGTTTTGAGTTTTCCGAGAGGCAATTTGTTTGGCGGTCGTTGGTATTTAGCGTACGTGTTTACCGTGAGTTAACCGTTTACCGTGTTACGAATAAACGTGTTTGTTTGATTTCCGTTTCACTTCCCAACAAAGAGTGAAATATCTGCAGTAGAAATCAGTAATTTATGAGACTTTGTCGGCTTCTAAGTATAGTATTTTCTTTGACCTTAGCTTATGTAGCAAATCAGGGCGACCTGATGGATTACTTCCTCAACCTATCTTTTCTCTCCCTTTCAAACCACTTTGGTTGCAAGAAAAAAATTGTTTTCGAAACGGATTTTGCGTTCACTTTGGAAATATCTACCGTAAATTGGACAATAAAAAGTGAAGAAATTCATTGAGAAAAAGCTGCATTAAATTCGCTCGTGTCCAGTTTAAGTTTCAGTCAGACCAGTTAGACCAGATTTACACACGCCAGCTTTTTTGGAAGCCTTGAAAATCCTCTTTACCGTTATGTAAATCAAAATTATTCGGTGAGGCCTCTCTCTTTAATTTGATTTACGTCTGTGTTCTCTACCATCTACTAATGTCATATGCGACATTGTCGGCTTCCCAGTTTAGTATATTCTCTGACCTTGTGCATCACCGTCATACTCCGAGTAGGTAATAGTTTTTTCTTTAATATTTCACCGCCGACAAGATAGCTTTCCTCCAATTGGGTGGATCTCATTGCGATCACATGCAGGTGGATGACAAAAAAGTGCGCACTTTGGATACGAAAAGGCTTTAAAAATTTAATTAAACTGGTGTGCAGTGTTTATAGATCACTGGCTTTACATCACTTTGTGGCGGAATGAACTAGTGATTTTAAAGTAGGTCATACTTTCATACTTTAAAGAGAGAGTTTACGTGAATGAATTTTTGAGTTGCATTATGAACGGTTTACTGCATAAGCTAAACTCGCGGAAAAAACTGAAAATTGTAAAATGAAACGTTAATGCTGCTAGTGACGTACTCTGAACACAAACAGTCTACTGTTATGCGAACGTGAGTAAAATTTCTTAAGGACCCTAACGTCTGGATTTTTCGGTCTTTCTGAGTCGAATAAATGGAGAGAAGTCTAGTAATTTCCAGTTTTGTGGTAGCTCTTCAATACGATGTCTTTACATTTAAGCTGGTCAGAGAGTCCTACGAGATATCTGTAAAATTAACCTCCTTTTGGATCTGATTGAGGAATATTCGTTTACCTCAGACCAACCCAGCTTTTAAAACGAGAATCAAAGGCACCTTTTATTAGCTGAAGTATTTTATGATTGCAATCATTATCTAAGAGCTCAAAGCTGACGTTCTTTTGTGATGTTCTGTTTGTCGTAGGTACTTGTCCAATAATTAGCAATTATTACACGACTCGGGCAGTCAGAGGGCCAATAACTAAAATCAACCAATCAAAATGTTCTATTGCCGGTCAATATTCTCTCAGTATTGGACCGGGCACTGTCCCGAATGGTCCCGAATGATACCGCACTTGTGTCCCTTTGAACTTCAGTCGTATAATAACTCTCTTATTAACCAACCTTGCTCGGGACCGTACTGGAAGAATATCGGCCGTCGGTCCTTTTTGTACAGACCTCGCTGCGCTCGGTCCGTATTGTCAAGACCTCGGGCCAATATTCTCCCAGTAGGGCCCTCGCGCTTGGTTAATAAGATATATTTATTGGCCGAAGGCGAGGTGAATATCGTCGAATAATCTCCGTGACGAAGTCGAGGGGATTATTCTACAATATTCAACGAACCTGAGGCGAGTAATTGTTTTAGTAAAATTTCAGAGCTGAACAACAGAGAAATTTCTAAAAAATCATAACATTTTAGTAACATTTAGTAATATTTTATTTTAACATTTTATATAAACCGCGTGGAGCGGTTTATATAGCGTCATATATATATATATATATATATATATATCTTATTAACCAAGCGCGAGGGCCGTACTGGGAGAATATCGGCCCGAGGTCTTGACAGTACGGACCGAGCGCAGCGAGGTCCGTACAAAAAAGACCGAGGGCCGATATTCTTCCAGTACGGTCCCGAGCAAGCTTGGTTAATAACAGATTTATTATACGACTGAAGTTCAAATGGACACCAGTGCGATATCACTCGGGACCATTCGGGACAGTGCCCGGTCCAATACTTAGAGAATATTGGACCGGCAATAGAGCATTTTGATTGGTTGATTTTAGTTATTGGCCCTCTGACTGCCCGAGTCGTGTAATAAAATTAATTATTTAAAGAACTTACCCTCAGGAAGCCCTCAGTGGGCTAAGAAGAACCAAATTTCCTGAAACAATTGAAGCCACACTGAAACGGCCTGACTTCTACAACATCCACTCAACAGTCGCGAATAAAACAGACCTAGCGATGAAGTAAAACTCTTATTACACATGTATCTAAAAAAAGGGGGAAAATATTGAAAGAGTACTGCTTATAAGTTTGGGATGAATTGTTTATTGTTGTTCATTGATCACGCCAAACCTTAGAGAATAATATTTTTATTCTTCAGTATTGCAATCTTACTCAATGAAATATCGCAAATTGTTTAGATTCAACAAATGAGAGATCTTTACAATCAATCTACTCAGAGTCCTATGAGACATCTACCAAATTAAACTTCTTTCAGATTACCTCTGGCCAATCCAGCTTTTAAAACGAGAACTTAGGCCATCTTTTGACAGAGCTGAAAATATTTTCTGGTTCCAATCATTATCTAACAGTTCAACGCTAACGTTTCGTTGAGATGATCTTTGCGTCATAGGGACTTATCCCGTAATCAGTTAAAGGACTTAGCCTCAGGCCTCAAGCATGTTCCGAAGTAGAGAGGAATTAATTCAATTTATGTTTCCAAACATTATCAAACAGCTCTTAATAGCTGCAGCTAATATTTTGTTGGGATGATTTGTTCGTCACAGGGACTTGTCCAATAACCAGTTGAAGGAGTTACTCCCGGGAGTTTTCAGTAATACAAGATGGCTGGAGAGACTGTAAGTATCAAACACGATTGCAAATAAAAAGGGAGCCAGAAACAGACAATTCTAAAACATCCACTTAACACTCCCATTTGGAACAGCATTAATCCAGTGCAAGAAAGCGAGCGTCCAATAGCAAATGATTACAAAACTGTCAATCAACAAGAGAATGTTTGAACATCTGTATATAACTATCGCAAGGCAATTTGTTTTAAAAGCAACCTGTACTTTACAAAACAGAATTTCCATGAATAGTATATTATTTCGAAAATTCTAAGACACAAGGGTCAGGCCTCACCCATCCCTCCCCTTCTTTGTACCTTGGCGGGGATGTCTTATGGTTAAGCATTGTATATTTCTTGTGACACAAATGCTTGAAATCTTGTCTTGTCCGACCTGGTAACAGTTATCCAATACGATTTCGTAACAACAAATTTGTATAGAGACCCATGGGATATCCCGCGAATTAACGTTGTCGTATCTGATCTAGCAATATCAATATTGTTAGCTCCAAAGGAAAAATTAATTAAACCGAAACGCATCTTCCGTTGTAGAGATGAATTTAAAATTTAATTGGTTTCCAAACACTATGAAACAGCTTTTATCAAACAGCTATCCAAACAGCTATTATCATTATCAAACAGCTATCCTTTTGGAAACCTACTCGTGCGTAAAGCTTGCTAAACCCAAGCAACACTCGGGGAAAAGTAATGTGAACATTATTCACATTATTTTGTCTCGCCCGAATTATATTGCAGTACGAAAAGTAATATTGTAGCTTACAAAATTTCACGGGTTGACGTTTAATGGCAGCAAACGCACGCTGAAACAGATTAGGAAATGTTCCCCTATTAAAAGTTTTCATTCGCACGTCACTCACTCGACCCTGAATAAGTAATGATTAAATCCACATCTGGGACCAATATTTGGACTTCCATATAATGTCTAACTATGTCGGGCCCGAAAAATCTACAGCTCAGATGAGCCATATCTCAAGAATAATTTGTTTAACTCTCCTGAATGAAAATGTCATAGCGAAGCTAAAAGCGTATTTGTTCTTAGAGCGAACAGCAACATTCACAATGAATTGAACAAAAAGAAATGATTATAATGATAAACAAGAGCGTTCGCGCTTCCTAGTTTTCGAGAAATTTTCTTGCCTGTAGAGATTTCGTTTTTTCGAGTTTCTTTATTGTAATAGGAGTTTTTCGATTATTATACTGTATAACGTCTTTTTCGAAAAAAAGTCCCCACCATGGCTTCGAAGGTTTTACTATATCAGACCGCTGCAATGTCAAATCATTTCCGTTACTATCAAAGTTTCATTGTAATATGTTCTGGTGTGTGGTGTATTTGTAGAGACTGAGTAGTATTGGTTCCAGTCTTCCCCTATCTTTGTGTGAGGTTGTCAAGCAATGCCATGTGCTCGTAAGTTGTAAATATATTGAAACCTTTTCCCTCGTTGTATACGCTTCATTGGCGACGAGGATTCCCAAAACCCACGCGTGGGCTTTAAAGGCAACTCTGTCCAGCGTAGAGCTATTCGGAAATACGTTCGAGAAGTCCAAAACGACTACATTTCACTGAAGAAAGTGCCGGGAGAATGGCAGGTAGACCTCCTTTCAACGAGTTCGACGCTGAAACCGAAGACATCGAGAGTTATTTGGAGCGTCTTCAAGAGTACTTCACGGCTTATGACATCAATGATGATGAGGATAACGCAGCCAAACGCAGGGCGATCTTACTGACGTCGATTGGGAGCACTTCGTACAGAGTAATGAAAGATTTAGTGTTCCCGGATGCCCCCAACACGAAAACATTTGATCAGCTGGCGACACTCCTTCGTGCACATTTTAGACGTACGCGTTTGACGGTAGCAGAAAGATATCGGTTCCACTCAGCTTGTCAAAAACCAAGTCAGTCAATCTCTGAGTATGTGCGAACTTTAAAAAAACTCGCAGGGACGTGCGAATTCACAAATGAGCAACTGAATGAAAGTTTACGCGATCGATTTATTTGTGGATTGCACTCAGAACAAATCAATCAGAAACTTTTATCGCGAAACTTTACGTTTCAAGAGGCGGTGGACACTGCTATTGCACAAGAAGCTGGACACAAGGACGTTCGTAATCTTGGAGGTTCACACGGAGAAGAATCCGACGAATGTGTCAACAAAGTCCAGCGTGACAAATTTCTGTCACGCAATCTCGGGGCAAGACCAAGTGGACATCGCGGTGGAAACGCCCAAGGCGGAACAAAACCGAAAAGGTGTAATCGTTGCGGTCTAACAAACCACACACATGAGCATTGTAGATACAAAACCGCAGAGTGTTATAAATGTCATAAAATGGGTCACTTACAATCGGAATGTCGTAGCATGAGGCCTTCTTACAGAAAAGGGGTAGAAAATCAGCGCGTCCACCACACAGATCAGGATCCAGAGGGAACTGAAGATGAGTTCCTCGGTTCTATTTTCGGCGTAAATGAATCGTCCCAGGCTAAAATACAGGGCTCAGAGATCTCAACCCCCGCTATTAAGGTCCCAATCAGGATTGAGGATGTTGAAGTTCTCATGGAAGTGGATACTGGGGCAGGAGCGTCTGTTATGAGTTACGCGGATTACGAATGGAACTTCAAATACCTAGCACTACGACCAGTCAATCGCTCGTTCCATGCCTACACCGGCACACCTCTAGACGTTGCAGGGTAAGTCCTAGTTGACGTGGCCTATAATGGCCAGCAGATGACTCTTCCGTTACTCATTGTTCGGGCTAAGCGGCACGCCCCTCCACTGTTTGGTAGGGCGTGGATGACGAAGATCCACTTAGACTGGCACAACTTGTTTTCGCCCTCGCATGGCCAACTAGCGGTGGGGCAAGAAAATGACGAGCGAATTGAGCACCTAAAGGAGCGATATGCAGAAATATTTAAGGTAGAACTTGGTACGGTAAAAGGGGTAACAGCCACCTTGCATTTGAAAGAAAACGTGAAACCAGTGTTTCAGAGAGCCCGCCCAGTTCCCTACGCAATACGGCCCGCAGTGGAGAAAGAATTGAAGCGAATGGAAGAGGAGGGGATCATAGAGCCAGTAGAAGTCAGTGAATGGGCCACACCCATTGTCAGCGTTCCTAAGACAGATGGGTCGGTACGAGTTTGCGGGGACTACAAGGGTACAGTTAATCCCGCAATTCAGACGGAACAATTCCCTATTCCAACGTTGGACGAGATTCGGGGAAAAGTTTCTACATGGAAGAAGTTCACCAAGATCGATCTGAGAAGCGCCTATCAACAATTGGTGTTGGATAAGGCCTCTCAACAGCTATGCACGATCAATACGCACAAGGGCCTATTTCGATATACGCGTCTGCCATTTGGCATTTCATCCAGTCCCGCTATCTGGCAACGTTTTATTGAGCAAGTGCTTGCAGGTCTGGAGGGAACTTGTGTGATTATGGATGATCTTTTGGTAGGAGGGATCAACGATGAGGAACACCTTCGTAATTTAGAAAATGTCTTCAAGCAGTTTCAGAAGTACGGGCTAAGAGTCAAGCTTCCCAAATGTGTGTTTTTGGCACCTTCCGTGGTATAATTTGGTCTACGCTTTTCTGAGGGGGGGCTTCAGCCGACGGACGAAAAGGTTAAAGTTATCAGGGAGGCCCCCTCGCCAAGTAACGTGACAGAATTACGTTCCTTCTTGGGAATGCTAGTAGCACTTAGCAACTTTAGTCCGAGGCTATCAACTATGGCGCACCCTCTGTATGGATTGTTGGGCAATAGACCGTGGAACTGGACGTCAAGTTGTGAACAAGCATTCGGCAACGTGAAACAAGCGCTCACATCAGAAACTACCTTTACGCATTACAACCCAGAATTCCCTGTAGAACTATCCGTCGACGCCTCGCCTTATGGTCTAGGCGCGGTTATAATGCACGTCTATTCCAATGGCATACGTCGTCCCATCGCTTACGCATCGCGAACGCTTAACGAACACGAACAACGGTACGGTCAGATTGATAAAGAGGCTCTGGCAATTGTATTTGGATTAAAGCGGTTCCATCTATACCTTTATGGTCGACATTTTACGATCCTTACCGACCACAAGCCTTTAGAGCGGATTTTCGGGCCAAAAACGGCAATTCCATCCCTGGCGGCTATGCGGCTACAACGTTGGGCAATAATGCTCGCAGCCTTTGATTACGACATTAGATTTGTTCCATCCAAACAGAATGCGGTCGCCGACGCCTTATCACGCCTACCTTTGTCGTCAACAGCAGGAGGCGAACACGCAGTGTTTAGAGTTGAAGAGCGTTTGATTGATTCATTGCCCGTCAGGCACAAGGAAATCAGTCATGCGACACGGGTAGACCCTGTGCTGTCCAAGGTGCTGGGACTTGTGAGACATGGTTGGCCTCAGCACACTGACGACTTGCGCCTAAAACCTTTCTTTAATCGTCGCTTCGAATTGTCTATCGAGCAGGATTGTTTGCTGTGGGGAGTACGGGTTATCATTCCTATACGGTACCAGAATGATATGTTGGAGGAATTACATACAGGGCACCCGGGCATCGTCCGTATGAAAGAGTTAGCTCGTAGCTATATATGGTGGCCTAACATTGATCTGGAAATTGAGCAGACGGTGAGAAGCTGTGGTAGTTGCCAGCGGGTTCGGAAATCACCCGCTGTGGCTCTTCTTGTGCCATGGTTGTGGCCTAGCGACCCCTGGCACCGTATTCACATTGACTTTGCTGAGTACGAAAAGAAACATTATCTCATTGTTGTTGACGCGCATTCTCGTTGGCCCGAGATTTTCTACATGCCTCAAAACACGACAGCAACAGCGACAATCGCGATCTTACAGGAACTATTTGCCAGATACGGAATACCAATTCACTGCGTTAGCGATAACGGGCCGCAGTTTCGCAGTGAAGAATTTGCTCATTTCCTCAAAGTGAACGGTGAGAAACACGTACGGGTAGCACCTTATCACGCAGCGAGCAATGGGTTAGCGGAGCGTATGGTGCAATCGTTAAAGAACCACCTAAAGGCTTGCAAGGGCAGCAAACTTTCCATTCAGCAACGTATTGCGAACTTCCTCTTATCCTATCGGTCATCAAGACACCCCACGACTGGCAGAACACCCAATAGCCTGTTCCTGGGTCGCGAACTACGAACGCGGCTAACTCTTCTCCGCCCAAACTTAGAAGAGAAGGTCATGCATTCCCAAGCAAAGCAGAAGGCCACGCACGACGAACATGCCAAGTTCAGAGAATTTTACCCCGGGGACAGAGTTTCAGTGAAAGACCTCAGAAAAGAGGACACCTGGTGGCAAGGTTCGATAGCTGAGCGAAGTGGACCCAAGTCGTACATAATAGTATTAAATGACGGCAGAGTGTGGAAACGTCACGTCGATCACGTGAGACGGGACGGCATGGGCAGGTCGGCATCAGAACCAAGTGGAGAGAGAGAGTATCAGGACCAGTCCTTGGAGGTTCCATGGGCTATTCCGGTCAGGTCGGATATTTCCGGACAACCCCAGGTACAACCTGATGCCCAAGAAGGTGTATCAGCTGAAACAGATTCAGCTCAGGATCAAAAGCTGAACGTAACACTGGCAGTAACAGCGGAGGCACCAGCGACGGCTCCTCCCCAGTCCGTGGAAGCGCCCCCACCCCGTTTCGCCGATCTTCCAGGGGGCGAAGAGCTCCGGATAGACTAATAGAGTCTATTTGAAGTAATGCTGGGACTTCCGTACATTTAACTGTTGTCATCAGACATTCCTAGTTAATGTTGGAGTTTTTACATGGACTGTTTGAACTATGTTCTCGGACTCCGTTCCTTGTTGTTATTTCCGGACCCCGTTCTTTGTTGTTATTTCCGTTGTAGTTCGGTCCAAGAAAGGGGGAGATGTGGTGTATTTGTAGAGACTGAGTAGTATTGGCTCCAGTCTCCCCCTATCTTTGTGTGAGGTTGTCAAGCAATGCCATGTGCTCGTAAGTTGTAAATATATTGAAACCTTTTCCCTCGTTGAATACGCTTCATGGTGATTTGATTGTTGGGACACAGTGATCATCTTACCTTCTCTCTCGATCCATAAGCTCTTACAAGACTTAGTGGAGGTGACTTATTGAAAATAGTCCTTGATGCGATTTTGTGTGATCTGCCTGAAAGCAGCCTTACAGTAAATTTTCTCAGTGGAACGTCTTCTTTTCTACGGGCCAAGCGTGAGGTCAATGGCTGGATATCGTAATTTGGTTTTATCAACTGAATTGGTGACGTAAACTGGCCACCGTAAAAGGTTAAAAATCTGACTTCTTCGGAGCAAATGGCTAAGTCGAAGAAGAAAGAAGATATAAATGCCTATGCAACCCTTATGACGTGTAATCTCCAGAAAGGAACCGCACCGAAACACAACAACACACTAGAAGAGTGGAGACTAGATCCGAAACGGCTTTGCAGTTGGACGCGTTTGGTTCGACTACACGTGAGAGTGAGAAGAGTATTACAAAACATGCGTTACAAAGACAACAGGAGTGAAAGTATGGAACTGTTGCCCGAAGAAATAAAGGATTCTGAAGGAGAAATAGTGGATTTGACCCAACGCGAAGCTCTCTGTAACTAATACATAGCTTTGAACTAAGAGAAGTCGATATCAAAGAAAAGCCAGTTGATAAAGCTCAACCCATGCATCGACGACTATGGAGTTATTCACAGTGATGGTCGATTAAAGTTCGCAGGTCTTCTATCATATGATACCAGATTTGGACTCATTCTGCCTAGTGGACACTGGCTGACGAAACTTGTAATTAAGCATTATAATGAGAGAGGAAATCATGTTGCTGTAGTAAACTTCACTCTTTGCCAGCGAGACTGGATCATCGTCGAACGCGAAGAGATTCGCGAGTGGGATCACGAATGTAATGAATGTAAGTGAAGACAAAACAAATTATTGCCCCAGTCCCGTTCGTCTGTTAAGCAGGCGAAGCTTTGGATATATCTTTTTACAGATATAATCCTGATGTTGCATCTATGTGAGTGCACTATCCATGTGGATACCCAAGTACTTAACTGTGCTAACTTCCTTAAGATGGTGATCGTCAAAGCGGATGTCGATGTCATCTGATCGTCGTAAAGCAGGACGTGAACCAATCTTCATTGCCACAGATTTGCCAGGATGTGGTACCATTTGGTTCTGTGTCAGCCAATTACTAACATTCTTCAGGTTTTTATTAACACAATTTGCAGCGTGAATAGCGCTTGGGTCACTTGAGTGAATTTCTGTGTCGTCAGCGTAAAGCGTACAATTAGAAAACTCTACAGCTGATTTCACACCGGCATAATGAATTAAGAAAAGGGATGGTCCCAATACAGAACCCTGCGGCACTCCATAACATAAGTTAAGAATATCTGAGCTCGAGCCCTTACAGACAACATACTGTCTACGGTGTTCTACATAAACTCTCAAACCACTTATGTGTAATTTCAGTTACACCAGCAATTTTTTGCTTTGAGAGTAATATCTCGTGGTTAATTACATCAAACGCTTTGCGCAAGTATCAGGCAAATATCTTTAATTTGTGAAAACTTTCAATAATTTGAGAATCTAGAGAGAACCAATTAAAACTGGTGTATGAATAGTGTGAAATGAGGATCCACTTACAAAGTTATAACTCTAAGAAACCGCTTCCCCCTAAATGCAGCGTCAATTCAGCGATAAATATGACAAACTTTGAAAAGTTCTCTTTCATAGGTGACTTGTCAGAAAAAGATGAATCGATTAGCAAAACTTGACCGGCCGTGGTGTTTATTACAAATGACGAGCCTGTTTTGTTTAGCTATACATTCAGGTTTTTTAATGTCAAAAAATGAAATAGAAGCTAGAAAATTGGCGGCCGTTGATCAAAACCATGAAGAAGAGATGAACACTTAAGATTTAGCCGCTTCTTGAATACTTCGTCAAAATACTACAAGTATTTAAAACCAAACATCGATGATAACAAATCACATTTGCGAGAAAGACACCCTAAAAAATTTTCAGTAACAGTCAATGCCTTTCCATATTTTCGAATACCGCCTTCCTTCTAGATAGGCTGTAGGCACCATGTTATGGTGTCGGTAGGTTCGTGATTTATTTTTAATTAAATCAGCTCGGTTTTACAAGATTTGTTGGTTAAATTTACAGAGGAACTAAACTAAGTAGAGGAAAGGAATAAGGAAAAAAAATTTAGCATTAAAATAGGTAGAGTTAGGATCATCCAAATAGCAGAGGCTAATCAAGTGGATGACTCCTAATTATAAGATACAGTTAATGGAAAAATTAAGAATAAATTTTTTTTTGTATAAAAAGTATTACTTCATGCACTAAGGTAGATAATTAAAAAGAGTAACAATTAAGTATAGAGTTTTTTAAGGTTTTACGAAACATTCTAAGAAAATTTGAATTATATTAGTTAACTTGTAGGTAAGGAATTCCAAAGGCGAGGGCCAGTGAAATTTAGGGACCGTAGGCCATATTGAGTAGTATTAACTGAGGCTACATAAAGGTTTCTGTTACATGATTGCCTCGTTGAATATGAATGAAGAGAAGATATATATTTAAAATATTTACTGAAACAAGGGAGTAACAGTCTATGTGATAATAATAATATGTAATAAATAAAAGAGAGAGTCTGTTCTTCAGTAACATCACTGAGTTTAAGAAGATTGAAAGATTTAAACAGAGGCTCAGAATGGGATTTTGGTTCAGAGAAAGATATATTCTGATTGCTTTTTTTGGATAGTTGTGTTAGAAATAAGGGAAAGGTTAAACCCCAGACATGGACGCCATCAGTGAGGAATGGATAGATAAGGGAGTAATAGAGCATGGCAAGAATATCTTGGTTGACAAAGTGTCTCACTTTTGGCAATATACCTACAGTTTTGGATAGTTTCAAACAAAGCTCATTAATATGACTTTTCCATGTTAAGTCAGAATCAAATGTTATGCCTAGGTACTTAGTGGAGTCAACCTGTTTAACAAGTACATCATCAAATTTAATTCTTAATGACTGATTAGGTTTAATTTTACTGGAATGAAAAAGAATAAAGTTAGTTTAAGAAATACTAAGTGCTAATCGATTAGATTTCATCCATTCAGCAACAGATTTATGTTCACGATTTAGAGTTGTTTCAAGGTGACTGGGGTTTTTGCTTGAAAAATAAATGGTAGTATCATCAGCAAATAGATGGAAATGTTAGTAAGCTAGAAGTATTGGGCAAATCATTTACATATGATAAGAATAGAAGGGGTCCTAAAATAGACTCCTTTTGGGACACCACAAGTCACATATAATGAAGGTGAATTATGACCATTGACATTTACAAATTGCTCTCTTTGGAATAAGTAAGATTTAAACCAATCAAGCACGACACTTCTTATTCCATAGTGGTTAAGCTTAGTTAATAGGATTGTATGATTAACAGTATCAAATGGTTTTTTCAGGTCTATAAATATACCACAACCAAATTTGTTATTATCAATGGACTGCCGAATACATTCAGTGATAGAAATAAGAGGATGGGTAGTCGAACATTTTTCTCTGAAACCAAACTGAAGTGGATAAAGTATTTTTAATTCTTCCAAGTAACTGTAGAGGCGATGGTATATAGCTTTTTTCAAATAGTTTTCTAAAGTTAGAAATAACAGAAATTGGTCTATAATTGTCTATGGTAAATCTTGAGCCCTTCTTAAAAAACAGGAGTAATCCTCGCTAATTTTAATTTCTCAGGTAAATTACCACTAACAAAGGAATCATTGACTAAAAATGTAAGAGGCTCGGATATATAGTCCCTAATAGTTTTCAAAATATTAACAGGTACACTGTATGGGCCAGAAGACTTAATAGCATCCATCTTACCAATAAAAGTCCAAATTTCATTTGAAGTGACAGGGGATAAAAAAATTGATCCTGAGTAGTTACCACTAAGGTAGAATAAGGGCTATGACTTCCCCGAGGGGTTCCCTTCTCCGTAGTCTTACCAATATTAGCAAAGAAGTTGTTAAAGATGTTAGCAATGTCATTAGGGTTATCAACAGACTTATTGTAAACCTTACCAAGCCCTTTACAGGTTTCAAATTGGCGGACTATCGTAAGACACTCGTTATGCCTCTTGTGACTCGTGTCGACTCGTGTGATATGGTTCTGTTCCAACTCTCGTGATTGCTAAACGAATCTGGTCGGGTTTCTTCTGATTCATTTTTAGTTTTGTCGGGCTTAATTGGATGTTTGTTCAGGGTGTCGCTTCTGCATTTCGACTAGTTATCGATTTAAACGTAATTCGAAATTTATCATTTAAGCACGTTTTGGCCTACTTTCAAGATAAAGAAAATACAACCAGAGGAGAATATGAGCGCGCAACTTTTTGATAATAGTCATTACTTGCCATCGGATTTGTGGCCGAAATGTTTTGAAGCTAGTTGGAGTTAGAGCAAGATTTGGAGTTAATCAGAGGGATAATACTGAAGACTTTGAAACACCAGGGCATGGTACACTAAAGAAGAAAGCATTGTGATTCAAGGCTCTTGGTACCTTTCCCTTTGCGAGTTTTCTCCGCAAGCTACTTTCCCCTCTAACATCCGAACATCTGATTGTTTCTTTTTTATTGCTCCATGTCTGCTCCAGAATTAGATTGTGAGGGGACAAGATTTTTCTATTTTCTAACTGCCTTGTATTTTGATTTACTCTTCAGGGACCTGTCCAAGAACAAGTTGCAGAAATTATCCTCAGGAGTGTTCCAGATCAACGGAATACTATCCTACCTGTAAGTAGAATCCTTCTAAAAGTTTATACTTTCACTAGTTCTTAGTCATGGGATAGGGGCGACGAAGTAATTTCACTGAGGATACTTTGCACTCATCATAACTGCCTGTATTGCAATTATGATGAGTGCAGGTTAACCCTCCTGGGGCATGAGAAATTGAAAAGAGCGTTAGGAAGAGGTTACTGAGCTTGTGCGCGCGCGTGCTTTGAGATAACGTGAGCTAAAATGTCATGAACAAATCATGCGGAGTATTTTCTTTTGGAGGAGTTGAAAGTTTTAAGTTTTTCGAGTGGCACTTTGTTTGGTGGTCGTTGATATTTACCGTGTTTACCGTCACTTTACCGTTTACTGTATTACGAATAGAGGCGTTTGTTTGATTTCTGTTTGGCCTCCTGACACTTTTGGCGACCACCATGGGAGAAAGGTATGAGCTGTTATTTCTTTGAGGTCTCGTTTGCGAGTTGAGTTTTGGAGTTGAGTGATGTGGCTTCCGAATCCGAGGAGAGCGATGTTACCGAAGTTACCGCGGACAAAAACGACAAAACTGGACCGAATGAAGTCGAGAGATTAAGAGAAGGAGGCGTGGCGCAGATATAAAACTGACAAAACTTAGACATGAGTTGGAAAGACTATGCATGAAAAACTCTGATCAAAGTCCGCGCGTCCAAAACCGTAAATATACACCGGCCATTCAGCAAGAACGTAGCAGAACGCTACAAGCAGTCAGTCCGAGAAGATCAGCTGAATGAAAGTCAAGACAGCCACGAGGACCGAAACCGATATTTGAAACCGTTAACAGCTCCGACGTTCAATGGTGACAAAAGAAAGTTTGAAGATGTTTGGGCTCTTTTGACAAGTCTCGTAGGCAAGTTAACGGAGCCAGTACATTTGAATATAGCAAGGCTATGGCAATGCCTTACAGGAAACGCTTTGGAAGCCATGCGTGGTCTTGTAGTCACCGCCCACGAATACGAGGAGGCAAAAGACGTATTAAAGATGACTTGTGGAGGTACGCGCCGGCTTCTGCGAGCCTACTTGGATCAACTAGAACAGGCGCCGTTGATAAGAAGCAACGACATCCACGCGCTTTAGAAATTTGCTGACCTTTTTAGAATTAGTGGTAAATTTACAAGCCGAAGGAAGTGACGATGAGTGACGAGATGGAACTCTTTACAGCGTGCTGGTAAAAAAATTGCCTGATCGTCAGCTAGAGAATTACAGTCGCTGGTCAAAGAAATGCGCCAGACAAAGATCATTCATAGCTTTCAAAGACTGGTTGACAGTCATAGTCAGATTCGGAATAGAATTAGCGGTGAACGGGATTAAATCGAAACCTTTCCAGCACGTCAAACCACCGAAAGTACAGAAATACCAGAATCGGAGCAGGATGCGAAGTTTAGATACGGTTGCAATAGAGAAAGAGACGGGTGGTGTGAAACCTCCATGTTCTCTCTGTCACAGTTTCGATCACGGGGTGTGGTATTGCAAGGAGTTTGGCGACAGAGGAGTGGATGACCGCTGGAAGATCGCAAAAGAAAGAAAGCTGTGTTTCCGTTACGTAGCCTCTGATCATGGGGGAAAGATTGCCCAAAATGGCCTCAAGTCTTCTTCATGGAGGTCAAGTTTTGTTAGAAACTGTACCGAAGACAACGTAGCCTTATGTTGACGTTGAGAGACGCCCAGATGTTCCACGGGAGGGGCGCCCGCTGTGACCCCGATTAGCGGTAATGAAGGAACGCCGACTGAACCTTATTCGTTACGAGCTGTCCCTACGTGGACGAAGGCCAATGGTAGAAAAATAAAAATAAACGCAATCCTAGAGGACGCGTTGAACAAAACTTTCCTAGTCAAACCGGATAACAAAATCTCGAGCACTTTTAATGTGGCAAATTTTATAATCATAACTGGGTTAACTTCATTTTATGGTGAAATATTGAACTTTTTAGAGTGGGTCATACTCTGAGTAAATAGTTTTTCCTTTGATATTTCACGGCCGGCAAGATACCTTCCCGCAAATGGGGTGGATGTTATTGTAAACACATGCAAGCGGATGACACAAAATTGAGCACTTTGGATACGAAAAGCTTTTAAAATTCAATTTGACTGGTCTGCACAATTAATAGGTCAGTGGGTCAACCTCACTTTAAGCAGGAATGAACTAACCAGTTTAAGGGAGGTCATACTTAAAGGATATGACAGTTTATATGTATGACTTTTTGAGTGGCATTAGGAGCGGTACGTTTATTGCATTAACACCGTTAAGAATCCCTCCCACTTGATTTCTTTAAGGATGGAGAAGAATTTCTATACAGGAAAAACTATGGTTGTCTCTTTCGGTCTCGTGCGTCAAGAAAATCGATGGAAGTCTTGTGATGTCCGGTTTGGTGATAGCTTTTCAATACGATGTTTTACGATCAATCTGCAGAAAGATTTTTATGAGACATCTATACTAGTAACCGGTTTTCGGATCCGATCAAAGAAGTATCGTTTGCGTCAAGCCAGTCAAGCTTTTAAAACGAGAACCAAAGGCATTTTTTATTATAGCTGAAAATTAATAATTATTCGAAACATTATCTAACAGCTCAAAGCTGCCATTTTGTTGTGATGATCTGTTCGTCACAGACACTTGTCCAGTAATCACTTAGAGGACTTAACCTCAGGAGTTTTCAGTGGGTTGAGATCGTTGGAGAAAAATTAAAGCCAGACTGAGACAGCCTGACTTGTAAAACATCTACCTAATACTCGCGCTTGTAACAGGCTTGGCAATGCAGTGTATTTTGATAAAGTTTTCTCATACATATTTGTCAAAATGGGAACAAGTTTGAAAGAGTACTGCTTATAAGTTTGGGATAAATTGTTCATTGTTCACTTCTAAGAGGTGTTTGCTTTTTTCGTGAATGTTTTAGTGTTCCTCGCATTACCTATCACATATTGAAATTTTGCAAACTGTTTGGACTTAACATTTGTGAAATGTATTATCGGGCAAATATGTTTCATTTGTGAAAATTCTCCATAATTTGAGAAGATAGAGAGAACCAATCAAAACTGGTATATAAATAATGTGAAATGACTAAGGATCCAATTACCAGGTTGTAGGTCTAAGACACTGCTTCCCCATAAATGTAGCGTCAATACAGCAATAAAGATGACAAACTTTGAAAAGTTCTCTTTCAGAGGTGAATTTTCAGAAAGATGTATTGATTAGCAAAACTTGACCGGCCGTGGTGTTTATTACAAATAATGAGTCTATTTTATTTTACAATACATTCAGGACTTTTTATGCTGAAAAAGACAATAGAAGCTAGACAATTTACGGCCGTTGATCAAAACCTTGAAGAAGAGTTGAACATTTGAGATTTAGCCACTTCTTAAATACTTCGTCGAATTGTTACAAGTATTTAAAACCAAACATCCATGGTAACAAGTCGCATTTGCTAGAAAAACACCCTAAAAAAGTTTCAGTAACAGTCAATGCCTTTCCATTTTTTCGCCTACTGCCTTCCACCAATAGACGTGTTTGTTTGATTTCCGTTTCGCCTCCTAACATTTTTGGCGACCACGATGGGAGAAAGGTATGAGCTTTTATCTTTTTTAAGGTTTTTTTTGTGAGTTGAGGTTTGGAGTTGAGCGCTAAGGTTTCTGAATCCGAGGATAGCGATTTTACCGAGGTTACCAAGAAAAACGACAGAACTGGACCGAGTGGAGTCGGCAAACAGAAGCAAAAGGACGTTCTGTTGACACAGATTAAGAGAAGGAAACGTACTGCAAAGGCAAAAGTGACAAAACTCAGACATGAAATAAGGGACATAAAAAGTGTGATTGAACAGCTTTGGGCAGCCCTAGAGGACGAAAAAGAAATGTTAGAGGAAATGACCGCGTTGTATGTCGAAGTCGAAGAAAAAGCTAAGAAAAAAGAAGCGTTTGAAGAGTCCGTTATGATCGAAAGAGAGGTAAAAAGAACGATTTAAACGGGACAAAATGCAATGAAAGTCCGCGCGTCTAAAACCGTGAATATGAAGAAGCCCTTAAGCGAGAACACAGCAGATCGCTACGAGCAATCGGCCAGAGAAAATCAGCTGAACGAAAGTCACGACAACCACGACAGAAATAGATATTTGAAGCCGTTAACAGTTCCGACGTTCAATGGTGACAAAAGAAAGTTTGAAGATGTTTGGACCCTTTTAAGAAGTCTCGTAGACGAGTCAACAGTACATTTGAAAATGGCAAGGATACGACAATGCCTTACAGGGTAGCTCAGAAAGTTAACACATCAAGTATTTGTTTACAATTGAGTTGATCGATGAGACTTTCGTTTCATGAGAATGTGAATTCTCCAAAAGAATTTGTTCATTGTAAAACTGTAAGCGAAGTATTAAGTTCTACTACAAATGCCCTTTCGGTAAGTTTTTACGTTTTAAATCCGTATAATGTGGACATTTCTACCGGAAATTACACAGTAGAAAGTGAAGAAATTCAATGAGAAAAAGCTGCATTAAATTCACTTGTGTCTATTTAAAATTTCTTTTGCCACTTATGTTATTTTTTTAAAGAAACAAGGCTGGATATACGCACACAAGTTTGTTTGGAAGCCTTTTAAATCATTCTTATCATTACGCAAATAAATTGTTTCTGTGAAGCATCTCTGTTTAATTTGAATTACTTCTGTTTACTCTACCATCTACTTGTTAAGTACTGTTCAATTTATGGAGAATCTTGTCGTTATTACAGCCCTAAATCAATTAAGTTTAGAACAAGGCCTATACCCTCGGGCAGTACTCAAGACTTCGTGCACATTTTTTTTTTCAATATGGACCGACCCATGCTAAATAACGTTATGTACGTCGGTTTTGAAAGAAGCGTTGATTCTCATATTTCGTTATCTACTTGTTACATTTGTCATGAGAAATTGAAGAGTGAAATATCTGCAGGAGAAAACAGGAACTCGTAAGAGACTTTGTCGGCTTTTAAGTTAGTATTTTCCCTGACCTTCTTGATGTATATGTAGAAGAAGTGACTTGGAATAACATTTGACGATAAAAACTTGCGACAAAACATTGCTTGATAACATTGTAAACTTTAAAAACGATAAAAAGCTATAGAAAGCTAAAATCGACGACGTTTCGAGGTTAACATAACGTCATTATCAAGTAAAGAATGTATAAAAATAAGTTCTATGAATACTAAAAACGAACAATAAGAGAAAATAATTTGCGGGTTAAACAAAAAGTTTAGCACGTATGGAGTCCGTTTGCACGTTCAGATTAGGTTTGAATTTCTTAATATAAAGCATTTCAAACACTAAACAATCAAATTTGCCTTGACACTTTCTCAGAATCTTAAAATGACTATCATTCAAAGGATCCCTCCTACCATGCGCTTCATGGAAATGCTTGCCAATTGCCGACTTTTTGTGTTCAGCGACACGTTGAAAAAGGTGTCGGGCCTTATAGCCGACATTGTCTGTGTCGCACAGATCACATACAAAATGATAAACAACGCATCGCTAATTAACAATTGACGGCTTGGGTTCTTTAGGCTTTCGGTCTTCTTCTAATTTCTTGCTTACAAAACCTGGCTGCAAATCGAGGCCAATCTTACTACTGAGATCACACAGCTGTCTCCGAACAGAACTAGCTGAAACCTGATCTTTGAATGGCAGATAAATTCTGACTATGTTGCTCTCGTCAGCATTTCTCTCCGCTGTGCCTACAGAAGGTTTACGAGAAACAAAATTGGAAGTAACAGAATCTATAAGACTACAATGGTAATCAAGACGGCTAAAAATGGAGCGCAATTTGGCGCATTCTTTATTAAAAGCCTCTATTGTGGAGGATAGCGCATAAGCGCGATGTAACATTGTCTTTAAAGAAGAGTCTTTATAGCGTTTGTCAGTATGACTGTGGAAATGTAAAAGCAAGCCAATATTAGTTGGCTTTCTATAGACTTGAGTTTCCAGTTTTGTTCCATTCTTGATGATATCAATGCCGATGAAAGGAATCCTATCATGAACAGGAAGCTCCATCGTGAACAGTAAACTGGGATGTAGGCCATTCAGGGTAGTAAGAAACTTAGTGGCAGCATCAGTATTTGACAATCTTGCAAGAGTATCATCAACGTATCTGCTGTACAAATGAGGCATCAAGCCATCGCGTGTGAGTTTCTCTTCAAGGTGGCGCATGAAGACGTTCGTCATTAGGGGACCAACGGGGGAGCCCATAGCAACTCCATCCGTTTGCTCATACAACTGACCATCAAACTGAAAAAGTTAATTAGTTGTGGCAATTTCTAGCAACTTCCATCAATTAGACTGGTGTACAGAGTATATAGATCATTGGATCACGCTATGGTGCAATGAACTAATGACCTTTAATCTAGCCCATACAGACGTGACAGCTTACATTTATGACTTTTTGAGTCGTGTTACGAACGGTTTACTGCACTAACACCATTAGCAGCTTCTCCTACTATATCTCTCTGGGGATAGAGAAAGATTTGTATACAGGAAAAACTGTGATTTTCTTTTGCGGTCTCGTGCGTCAGGAGAATTGATAGAGGTCTTGTGATGTCCAATCAAGTGATAGCTCTTCAATATGATATCTTTGCGTTCAAGTTGCAGAGAGAATTCTATAAGACATTCACGAACTTAACCTCTTTTCGGATCTGATCGAGGAATATCTTTTTGCGTTGAGCCAATCAAGCTTTAAAAACGAGAAGCCAAGGCATTTTTATCATAGCTGGTAATATGTTATTATTCGAAAGATTATCTTACAGCTCAAACCTAACATTTTGTTTGATGATATGTTCGTCGTAGGTACTTGTCCAATAATCAATTAAAGAACTTAACCTCAGGAGTGTTCAGTGGGTTGGACGGGCTGTACAAACTGTAAGTAAGAACCAATTGGGCCAGAAAATTAAAGCCAGACGGAGACAGTCTGACTATCAAAACATCCGCCTAACATTCACGCTTGAAACAGACCCAGCAATGCAGTGTATCTCAACTAAATCGTCTCACACATGTATCTCAAAATAGGGAAAATTTGAAAGAATACTGCTTATAAGTTTGGGATAAATTGTTTGTTGTTACTTAATGTTCACCTTTAGGTCGTGCTTGCTTTTTCGTAAGGTTCTACAAGAACATTCGTCTTCCTTAACATTGCCTTTTTCAAATGGAAATATTGCAAACTGTCTAGATTTAACAATTTCGAAATATATTATAAGGCAAATTTGTTTTATTAAAAAAAATTATTATAACTTGATAGTCTAGAGAGGACCAATTAAAAGCTATATAAGAATATTGTGAAATGAGGATCCACTTACCAAGTTTCGTTCTAAGACACTGCCTCCCCATAAATGCAGCGTCAATACAGCAGTAATGTATTGATTAGCAAATCCTGACCAGCCGCGGTGTTTATTACAAATAATAAGCCTGCTCTGTTTTACAATATATTAAGGATTTTTTATGCTGAAAAAAAATAAAAGACTAGCAAAAACTAACGATAAAAACCGACGTTTCGGTGTCATCATGACGCCATTGTCAAGGAGAAGTAAAAATAAAGTTTGTGGCAAGGTGTAACACTAAATTAGCATAAATATGTTACGAGCTAATTAAACAAATACTTTTGCACGAATTGAATCGCTTTGCACGTTCAGAGTGGGTTTTAAGTCTCTGATGAAAAGCATTTCGTTCACCAAACAATCGAACTTGTTACTACACTTTTTCAGAATGCTAAAACGTTTCAGTAGGTCTTTCGGGACTTCGCTGTGCCGTTCGTGGTAGTGTTTATATATTGAAGATGCCTTTCGTTTATGTCCATCCACGCGTGTGTGTAAGTGTCCGCGTGTATAGCCCACATAACCCGCATCACACAGGTCACATTGAAATTGATAAACGACGCGTTGTTGGTTGACAATCTGTGGCTTGATTTCTCGTACTTTAAGATCTTGGCCAAGTTTGCGGCTAACAAATACTGGCTGGACAGTTGTCTGCACCTTCATGCTAAGATTCTTGAGCTCTTTCTTAACATAATTTGTTGATTCCTGATCTTTGAAAGGTATGACCACACGAACAATCGATATTGGTTCTTTGGGCTTCAGTGTGGGCTGCGTACCAACAATTCTTGATTGTAAGAAGGTGTTAATGGTAGAATTTACCAGGCGTTCCGGGTATTTAAGCCGTGCGAAAATGTTCTTTAGGCGATCACACTCATCAGAGAAATGGGCCCAGGAGGAAGATAATAGGTGTGCGCGATCCAGCATAGTTTTCAGCAAGCTCCGTTTGTAGCGATTGTCTACGTGGCTTTGGTAGTGTAATAGTAGGCCCATGTTTGTTGGTTTCACATATACCTTGGTTTCAATCCGAGGTGCATGGTTGAGTAGTTCGGTGCCAAGGAAAGGAAGCTTGCTGTTCTTCTCCACCTCCATGGTGAATTTGACCTCAACAGCGCCCACACTTCGGTCACAAACCTTGCCACAAACTTTATTTTTACTTCTCCTTGACAATGGCGTCATGATGACACCGAAACGTCGGTTTTTATCATTAGTTTTTGCTAGTCTTTGCATTTCTAAATCTTTATTGATAATGATAACGCTGAACTCCATTATTTACATGCTGATCTTCAAGGGAAACATGGTGGACCTATCGACCACCTCTGTCTACTTGGGTGGATCCCGTTATTAGTTTCTTATACATTAGTGAGCCTAATTGGAGTGAGAAAAAAGAATCCTGTTGCGATATCGACAACAGCTTACAGAAGTTCCGCACAATTGAGAAGTCTGGCACAGACTGCGATGACAGACTCGTACTCACTGAAGAAGAAAGACTAGCTTTAAGCAAAGTGAAAGATTCCCTCAAGTACAAAATGGTAGATATCGTGTAGCCGTTCCTTGGAAAGAAAACAAACCCGATCTCCCTGACGCCAGACCTATGCAATGTCTCGCTTACGAAGCACCAAAAGAAATTTGAAGAAGAACAACCGTGTCGCCGAAGAATATCAAGCAACCTTCCAGGCCTATGTTGATAAAGGATATTTACGAAAGGTTCCCTCAAACGAACAGCTGCCAGCTAACGTATGATATTGGCCGTATTCTCCGGTCGTGAGAATGGATAAATCGACAACAAAAGTGTGAATCGTATTTGATTGTGCCACTAAATGTAATGGTACTTTCTTAAGTGACACGAGTCATCCCGGGCCGAAATTACTACAAGGTCTTTTCAACGTCCTTGTCCGTTTTTTTCGAAACCTTGTTAGCATCGCCTGCGAACTCAAAGAAATGTATCTCCAGATAGAGATTGAGGAGCCGGACCGATCCCACTTCCGACTGTTATTGAGAGATCTTGACCCTAACCGAGGGACAGACGTATTCGATTTTAAGCGTGTAGTTTTTGAAATAATTCCGCCCCTATGGAGTTTGTTGAGCAGGAAAATGATCGAAGAAACCAGGACTGTTATCCACTTGCAGTCGAGACCGTCTTTAAGTTCACCATATAGACGATTCTATTGACCGTCTTGAAAGCGATGATGAAGCAGTGGACCTATACCGTCAGTTGAAGTCTCTATGGGGAGTCGCCGGCATGCAAGCGAGGAAGTGGATCTCTAATTTACCGAAAGTTATTGAAGGGATTCCATCAGAAGAACACGCCACAAAGATCGTGATTGACAGCGGTCAAGACCTGATAACGAACACACTGGGAATTTCGTGGAACAGTACTGAAGACTTGTTTATCGTTGCCGCTTCTCCAGTTTCCCCGTAATTTCAGACAACAAAGCGAAACGTCCTGGGCAAAGTAGCAACGATTTTTGATTCGCTGCGATTCGTACGCCCTTACGTTATTGTGGCGAAAATTCTACTTCAGGAACTGTGGTTGCGAGGCTAGGACTGGGACGACGAAGTTCAAGATGAAATAGCAAACTAAATCGGGGTTTGGTTCGAGCAATTGAAAAGTCTTCACGAGGTGAAGATTCCCCGGTGTCTGGGATGTCTAGAGCCTGTCAAGTCAAAACACATTGTGACTTTTGTCGATGCCTCTCAACAAGCCTATGCTGCAGCAGTCTATATCCGATATGATAACGATTATGTAATCATTCGTCTGATTGCAGCAAAGAGTAAAGTGGCACCATTGAACCCGGTGACAGTACCCAGACTGGAACTCATGATGCGACTTTGGGCCTGCGCTTAACACAGTTGTTGCTGACGGCCTTAGAAGTACCGATGAAGACGTTTTACTCTGACAGTAGAGATGTTTTATGGTGGATTCGAGGACGCGGCAAAGACTTCCGACCGTTCGAAGCCAACCGAATTGGTGAAATAGAGATGTTCACTGAACCGTCGCAGTGGCAGCATGTCTCTACTGAAGAGAATCCAGCCGATTTATGCACAAGAGGGGCCACGCCCTCAGAGTTAACCGAGTGTTCCTTGTGGTGGAATGACCCTAGCTGGCTGACAGATGATTTCAGTAAGTGGTCAAAGATGAAAGTCTTGGATAAACCCAGTGAAATGCCAGGGATGAGAAAGTCGAAGAAAAAAGAAGACGTAAATGCCTATGCAACCCTTATGACGTGTAATCTCCAGAAAGGAACCGCACCGAAACACAACAACACACTAGAAGGGTGGAGACTAGATCCGAAACGGTTTTGCAGTTGGACGCGTTTGGTTCGAGTACACGTGAAAGTGAGAGGAGTATAACAAAACATCTGTTACAGAGACAACAGGAAGGAAAGTATGGAACTGTTGCCCGAAGAAATAAAGGATTCTGAGGGAGAAATAGTGGATTTGGCCCAACGCGGAGCTCTCTGTAAGGAATACACAGCTTTGAATTAAGGGAAGTCGATGTCAAAGAAAAGCCAGTTGATAAAGCGCAACCCATGCATCGACGACTATGGAGTTATTCACAGTGATGGTCGATTAAAGTTCGCAGGTTTTCTATCATATGATACCAGATTTCGACCCATTCTGCCTAGTGGACACTGGCTGACGTTCGTCTGTTAAGCAGGCCAAGCTTTAGATATATCTTTTTACAGATATAATCCTGATGTTGCATCCATGTGATTGCACTATCCATGTGGATACCCAAGTACTTAACTGTGCTAACTTCCTTAAGATGGTGATCGTCAAAGCGGATGTCGATGTCCTCTGATCGTCGTAAAGCAGGACGTGAACCAATCTTCATTGCCACAGATTTGCCAGGATGTGGTACCATTTGGTTCTGTGTCAGCCAATCACTAACATTCTTCAGGTTTTTATGAACACAATTCGCGGCGTGAATAGCGCTTGGGTCGCTTGAGTGAATTTCTGTGTCGTCAGCGTAAAGCGTACATTTAGAAAATTCTATAGCTGATTTCACACGGTCATAATGTATTGAGAAAAGGGATGGTCTAAATACAGAATCCTGCGGCATTCCATAACATAAGTTCAGAATATCTGAGCTCGAGCCCTTACAGACAACATACTGTTAACAGTGTTCTAGATAACTTTCAAACCACTTATGTGTAATTTTAGTTACACCAGCATTTTTTAGCTTTGAGAGTAATATCTCGTGGTTAATTACATCAAACGCTTTGCGCAAATATCAGGCAAATATCTTTAATTTGTGAAAACTTTCAATAATTTGAGAATCTAGAGAGAACCAATTAAAACTGGTCTATGAATAGTGTAAAATGAGGATCCACTTACAAAGTTATAAGTCTAAGACACCGCTTCCCCATAATTGCAGCGTCAATTCAGCGATAAATATGACAAACTTTGAAAAGTTCTCTTTCATAGGTGACTTGTCAGAAAAAGATGAATCGATTAGCAAAACTTGACCGGCCGTGGTGTTTATTACAAATGACGTGCTTGTTTTGTTTAGCTATACATTCAGGATTTTTAATGTCGAAAAAGAAAATAGAGGCTAGAAAATTGGCGGCCGTTGATCAAAACCTTGAAGAAGAGATGAACACTGAAGATTTAGCCGCTTTTTGAATACTTCGTCAAATTGCTACTAGTATTTAAAACCAAACATCGATGATAACAAATCACATTTGCGAGAGAGACACCCTAAAAAATTTTCAGTAACAGTCAATGCCTTTCCATTTTTCCGCCTTCCTTCTAGATAGGCTGTAGGCACCATGTTATGGTGTCGGTAGGTTCGTGATTTAATTTTAATTAACTCAGCTCGGTTTTACAAGATTTGTAGGTTAAATTTACATAGTAACTAAACAAAGTGCAGCAAAGGAATAAGGAAAAAAATTTAGCAATAAAATAGGTAGAGTTAGGATCATCCAAATAGCAGAGAATGGATGACCTAGTGGATGACCCCTAATTATCAGACACAGTTAAGGGAAAAATTAAGAATAATTTTTTTGTATAAAAAGTATTACTTCATGCACTAAGGTAGATAATTAAAAAGAGTAACAATTAAGTATAGAGTTCTTTAAGGTTTTACGAAACATTCTAAGAAAATTTGAATTATATTAGTTATACTTGTAGGTAAGGAATTCCAAAGGCGAGGGCCAGTGAATTTTAGGGACCGTAGGCCATATTGAGTGGTATTAACTGAGGCTACATAAAGGTTTCTGTTACATGATTGCCTCGTTGAATAGGAATGAAGAGAAGATGTAGATTTGAAATATTTACTGAAACAAGGGGGTAACAGTCTATGTGACCACTAATAAACAAAAGAGAGAATCTGTACTTCAGTAACATCACTGAGTTTAAGAAGATTGAAAGATTTAAACAGAGGCTCAGAATAAGATTTTGGTTCAGAGAAAGATATATTATGATTGTTTTTTTTGGATAACAAATAATTGTGTTAGAAATAAGGGAAAGTTTAAACCCCAGACATGGACGCCATCAGTGAGGAATGGATAGATAAGGGAGTAATAGAGCATGGCAAGAATTTCTTGGTTGACAAAGTGTGTCACTTTTGACAATATACCTACAGTTTAGGATAGTTTCAAACAAAGCTCGTTAACATGACTTTTCCATGTTAAGTTAGAATCAAATGTTATGCCTAGGTACTTAGTGGAGTCAACGTGTCTAACAAGTACATCATCAATTTTAATTCTTAATGACTGATTAGGTTTAATTTTACTGGAATGAAAAAAAATAAAGTTAGTTTTAGAAATACTAAGTGCTAATCGATCAGATTTCTTCCATTCAGCAACAGATTTTAGTTCACGATTTAGAGTTGTCTCAAGGTGACTAGGGTTTTTGCTTGAAAAATAAATGGTAGCATCATTAGCAAATAGATGAAAATGTTAGTAAGCTAGAAGTATTGGGCAATCATTACATATAATAGGAATAAAAGGGGTCCTAAAATAGACTCCTTGTGGGACACCACAAGTCACAGGTAATGGAGGTGAATTATGACCATTGACATTTACAAATTGTTCTCTTGGAATAAGTAAGATTTAAACCAGTCAAGCACGACACTACTTATTCCATAGTGGTTAAGCTTAGTTAATAGTATTGTATGATTAACAGTATCAAATGCGTTTTTCACGTCTATACATATTTTACAACCAAATTTGTTATTATCAATGGACTGTCGAATACATTCAGTGATAGAAATAAGAGCATGAGTAGTCGAATATTTTTCTCTGAGACCAAACTGAAGTGGATAAAGTATTTTTAATTCTTCCAAATAACTGTAAAGGCGATGGTACATAACTTTTTTCAAATAATTTACTAAATTAGAAATAACAGAAATTGGTCTATAATTGTCCATGTTAAATCTTGAGAACTTCTTAAAAAACAGGAGAAATCCTCGCTAATTTTAATTTCTCAGGAAAATTACCACTAACAAAGGAATTATTGACTAAAAATGCAAGAGGCTCGGATATATAGTCTCTAATAGTTTTCAAAATAGTAACAGGTAGACTGTATGGGTCGGAAGACTTGCTAGCATCCATCTTGCCAATAAAAGTCCAAATTTCATTTGAAGTGACAGGGGATAAAAAAATTGATCCTGAGTAGTTACCCCTAAGGTAGAATAAGGGCTATGACTTCCCCGAGGGATTTCCTTCTCCGTAGTCTTACCAATATTAGCAAAGAAGTTGTTAAAGATGTTAGCAATGTCATTAGTGTTATCAAAAGACTTATTGTAAACCTTACCAAGCCCTTTACAGCTTTCAAATTGGCGGACTATCTTAAGACACTCGTTATGCCTCTTGTGACTCGTGTCGACTCGTGTGATCTGGTTCTGTTCCAACTCTCGTGATTGCTAAACGAATCTGGTCGGGTTTCTTCTGATTCATTTTTAGTTTTGTCGGGCTTAATTGGATGTTTGTTCAGGGTGTCGCCTCTGCATTTCGACTAGTTATCGATTTAAACGTAATTCGAAGTTTGTCATTCAAGCACGTTTTGGCCTACTTTCAAGATAAGGAAAATACAATCAGAGGAGAATATGAGCGCGCAGCTTTTTGATAATAGTCATTACTTGCCATCGGATTTGTGGCCGAAATGTTTTGAAGCTAGTTGGAGTTAGAGTAAGATTTGGAGTTAATCAAAGGGATAATACTGAAGACTTTGTAACACCAGGGCATGGTACATTTAAGAGGAAAGCATTGCGATCCAAGACTCTTTGTACCTTTCCCTTGGCGAGTTTTCTCCGGCAAGCTACTTTCCCCCCTAACGTCCGAGCATCTGATTGTTTTTTTTTATTGCTCCATGTCTGTTCCAGAATTAGATTGTGAGGGGACAAGATTTTTCTATTTTCTAACTGCCTTGTATTTTGATTTACTCTCCAGGGACCTGTCCAACAACAAGTTGCAGAAATTATCCTCAGGAATGTTCCAGAACAACAGAAGACTATCCTACCTGTAAGTAGAATCCTTCTAAAAGTTTATACTTTCACTAGTTCTTAGTCATGGGATAGGGGCGACGTAGTAATTTCACTGAGGATACTTTGCACTAATCATAACTTCCTGTATTGCAGTTATGATGAGTGCAGGTTAACCCTCCTGTGGCATGAGAAATTGAAAAGAGGGTTATGAAGAGGTTACTGAGCTTGTGCGCGCGCGTGCTTTGAGATAATGTAAGCTAAAATGTCATGAACAAATCATGCGGAGTATTTTTTTTTTGACGAGTGCAAGTTTCTTTTAGAGGAGTTGAGAGTTTTGAGTTTTTCGAGTGGCACTTTGTTTGGCGGTCGTTGATATTTATCGTGTTTACCGTCACTTTACCGTTTACTGTATTACGAATAGAGCCGTTTGTTTGATTTCTGTTTTACCTCCTGACACTTTTGGCGACCACCATGGGAGAAAGGTATGAGCTGTTATTTTTTTGAGGTCTCGTTTGCGAGTTGAGTTTTGGAGTTGAGCGATGTGGCTTCCGAATCCGAGGATAGCGATGTTATCGAAGTTACCGCGGAGGAAAACGACAAAACTGGCCTGAATGGAGTCGAGAGATTAAGAGAAGGAGACGTAGCGCAAATACAAAACTGACAAAACTCAGACATGAGTTGGAAAGACTATGCGTAAAAGATTCCGAAATAACGGACATAGAAAGTGCGATTGAACAGATGTGGGCAGCCCTAGAGGACGCACAGGAAATTTCAGAGGAACTGATCGCGTTCTATGTCGAAGTCGAAGAAGAAGCTGGGAAAAAAGAAATATTTGAAGAGTTCGAAACGATCAAAAGAGACCTACAAAGAACGATTGAAGCGGGAAAAAATGCGATCAAAGTCCGCGCGTCCAAAACCGTAAATATGAACCGGCCGTTAAGCAAGAACGCAGTGGATCGCTACAGGCAGTCGGCCCGAGAAGATCAGCTGAACGAAAGTTACGACAGCCACGAAGACCGAAATCGATATTTGAAGCCGTTAACAGTTCCGACGTTCGACAAAAGAAAGTTTGAAGATGTTCGACAAAAGAAAGTTTGAAGATGTTTGGGCCATTTTTACAAGTCTCGTAGGCGAGATAACGGAGGCAGTACATTTGAATATAGCAAGGCTATGACAATGCCTTACAGGGAACGCTTTGGAAGCCATCTGTGGTCTTGCAGTCACCGCCCACGAATACGAGGAGGCAAAAGAAGTATTAAAGACGACTTGTGGAGATACGCGCCAGCCGCTACGAGCCTACTTGGATACACTAAAACAGGCGCCGTTGATAAGAAGCAACGACATCCACGCGTTTGAAAAATTTGCTGACCTTGTTAGAATTAGTGGTAAAGTTACAAGCCGAAGGAGGAGACGATGAGTTACGAGATGGAACTCTTCACGGCCTGCTGGTAAAAAATTTGCCTGATCGTCAGCTAGAGAATTACAGTCGCTGTTTAAAGGAATACGCCAGACAAAGATCATTCATAGCTTTCAAGTAATGGGTGACTGTCGAAGTTAGATTCGGAATAGAAGCAGCGGTGAACGGGATTAAGTCTAAACCTGTCGAGCACGTCAAACTACCGAAAGTACCGAAATACCAGAATCGGAGCAGGATGCGAAATTTACATACTGTTGCAATAGGGAAAGAGACGCGTGGTGTGAAGCTTCCATGTTCTCTCTGTCACAATTTCGATCACGGGGTGTGATATTGCAAGGAGTTTGGCGAGGGAGGAGTGGATGACTGCTGGAGGATCGCAAAAGAAAGAAGGCTGTGTTTCCGTTGCCTAGCCTCTGATCATGGGGGAAAGATTGCCCAAATGGCCCTCAGGTCTTCTTCATGGAGGGGAAGTTTTGTCAGAAACTGAACCGGGGACAACGTTGCCTTATGTTGACAATGAGAAAAACCCAGATGTTCCACGGGAGAGGGCACCCGCTTTGACCCCGACCAGCTGTGATGAAGGAACGCCGACTGAACCTCATTCGTTACGAGCTGTCCCTGCGGGGATGAAGACCAATGGTAGAAAAATAAAACTAAACGCAATCCTAGAGGACGCGTTGACCAAAACTTTCCTAACTGAAGATGTTACTAGGGTACTGGGACTGGCAGAACCTTTCGAAAAATTTCAAGTTCATGTTCTCAACGACATCCTCGAAACGTTTCAGTCCATGCCATTAAAAATTCAAATTTAAAGAGTAGATGGCAGTTTTCAAAGGAAATTAGGGTGAAAACATAAACTCAGAAAGTTGGAAGAAGTTACAGAGCTGTGAACTAGAACAAACCTCAGAATAAACGGCCTCACCTTACCCAATGCAGTTTTCCCAAGCCCGCAAATGATGGATGGACTTGTTGATCATTTGATTGGCATTGATAACGCTGAACTCCATTATTGGCATGTTGATCTCCGAGAGAAACATGGTGGACCTATCACCCGCTTCGGACCACTTGACTGGAGTAGTATTGGTGCAGCCGATGAAAGCGAAACCGCGAGAACATGATCTCGCGTTAAGTTATTCGTTCCTTGTTTACCAAGAGCCTAATTGGAGCGAGAGAAAAGAATCCTGTTGTGATGTCGACAACAGCTTAAAGATGTTCTGGGAAATTGAGAAGTCTGGCACAGACCGCGATGAGAGACTGGTACTCACCGAGGAAGAAAGCAAAGGGAAAGATTCCTTCAAGTACAAAAATAGAAGATATCTTGTAGCCGTTCCTTGGAAAGAAATAAACCCGATATCCCTGACACTAAACCTATGGTACTTTCTCGCATACGAAGCACCAAAAGAAATTTGAAGAAGAACAGCCACGTGGCCGAAGAATATCAAGCAACCATCCAGGCCTATGTTGCTAAAGGATATTTACGAAAGGTTCCCTTAAACGAACAGCTGCCAGCTTACGTATGGTATTTGCCGCATTTTTCGGTGGCGACAAAAGAAAAATCGACAACAAAGTGCGAGTGGTGTCTGACTGTGCCCGTAAATGTAATGGTACTTCCTTAAATGACATGATTCATCCCGGGTCGAAATTACTACGAGATATTTTCAACGTCCTTGTTCGTTTTCGTCGAAACCCTGCTGGCATCGCCTGGGATATCAAAGAAATGTACCCCCAGATATAGATTAAAGAGCAGGAACGATCCCACTTCCGTCTGTTGAGGAGAGATCTTGACGCTAACCGAGAGCCAGACGTATTCGGGTTTACGGGTGTAGTTTTTGGAAAGAACTCTGCTCCTATGGGGTCGTAGGTTGTTTCACAGGAAAGCGCTCGAAGAAAAAAAAAACATTTAAGTTAACCTTTACGGAAGATTCTATTGACAGTCTTGGTAGCGATGATGAACGAGTGGAGCTATACCATCAATTGAAGGCACTATGAGGAGTCGCCAGTATGCAAGCCACGAAGTGGATCTCTAATTCACCGAAAGTTATGGGAGCGATTCCATCACAAGAACACGCCACGGAGATAGTGATTAATAGCGGTCAAGACCCGATAACGAAGACACTGGGGGGAATTCCGTGGAACAGTACTGAAGACGTGTTTACCTTTGCCGCTTCTCCAGTTTCCCCGGAATTTCAGACAACAAAGGGAAACGTCCTGCGTAAAGTAGTAATGATGTTTAACCCGCTGGGATTAAACGAACAACTGTCAGCTAATATAACGTATTTGCCGCATTTTCCGGTCGTGAGAATGGATAAATCGACAATAAAGGTGCGAATCGTATTTGATTGTGCCGCTAAATGTAATGGTACTTCCTTAATTAAATGACATGATCCATCCCGGGCCGAAATTACTACAAGATCATTTCAATGGCCTTGTCCGTTTTCGTCGAAACCCGATTGGCATCGCCTGCGACATCAAAGAAATGTATCTCCAGATAGAGATTAAGGAGCAGGACCGATCCCACTTCCGACTGTTGTGGAGAGATCTTGACCCTAATCGAGAGCCAGACGTATTCGAGTTTTAGCGTGTAGTTTATGGAAATAATTCCGCGCCTATGGAGTTTGTTGCGCACGAAAACGCTCGATAAAACCAAGACCTGTTATCCCCTTGCCGCTGGGACTGTCTTTAATTTCACCTATATGGACGGTTCTATTGACTATCTTTAAAGCAATGATAAAGGATTGGAGCTATACCATCAATTGAAGGCACTATGGGGAGTCGCCGGCGTACAAGCCAGGAAGTGGATCCCTAATTCATCGGTAGTTGTTGAAGCGATTCCATCAGAAGAACGCGCCACAGAGATCGTTATTAACATTACTGAAGACGTGTTTACTGTTGCCGCTTCTCCAGGTTCCCTAGAATTTCAGACAACAAAGCGAAACGTCCTGCGCAAAGTAGCAACGATTTTTGACCCGCTGGGATTCGTATGCTCGTACGTTATAGTAACGAAAATTCTACTTCAGGAATTGTGGATGCGAGGCTACGACTGGGACGATGAAGTTCAAGATGAAAGAGCAAACCAAATCGGAGCTTGGTTTGAGCAATTGAAAATTCCGCACGAGGTGAAGATTCCCCGGTGTCTGCTATGTCCAGAGCAAGGGCGTAGCCAGGGGGGTCCTGGGGTACCCGTGACCCCCCCCTTGGTAGGCCTTCTTTAGAGCAAACAAATTACAATATTTAGGTGGAGTTAAAGCCATGACAATATCTTGGCCGTAAAAGCCATTGTTGAAAAGCACACTTTTTTAATTTTTTTTCTTGTAAAGTATTTTCGTCAACGGCTCTTGTATTTAGTTAATATAGGCCTTTATGCCGCGAGAATACGACTGAGCCCGCCGATATACGCGGGAGAGCAGCGGTGTAAGTGGTGAGTAGCCTCTGTGAGCCCCCCTTTGAAAAATCCTGGCTACGCCCCTGCAGAGCCTGTCAAGTCAAAGCACATTGCGACTTTTATCGATGCCTCTCAAGATGCCTACGGTGCAGCAGTCTTTATCCGATACGATAACGATAATGTAACAAGTCGCCTGATTGCAGCAAAAAGTAAAGTGGCGCCATTGAACCCGTTGACAATACCCAAACTGGAACTCATGATGCGATTTTTGGCCTGCGCTTAACACAGTCGTTACTGACGGCCTTAGATGTACCAATGCAGAGCGTGACGTTTTACTCTGAGGGTAGAGATGTTCTATGGTGGATTCGAGGACGCGGCAAAGACTTCCGACAGGTAGTCAAAGATGAAAGTCCAGGATAGACCTAGTGAAATGCAAGAGATGAGAAACTCGAAGACTAAAGAAGACATGAATGCCTATAGAACCCTTATGACGTGTAACTTCCAGAAAGGAACCGCACCGAAACACAACAACACACTAGAAGAGTGGAGACTAGATCCGAAACGGTTTTCCAGTTAGACGCATTTGGTTCAAGTACACGTGGGAGTGAGAAGAGTGCCACAAAACATGCGTTACAGAGACCCCAGGAATGAAAGTATGGAACTGTTGCCCGAAGAAATAAAGGATGCTGAAAGAGAAGTGTACGTCTGGAGCAAGGCGAAGCTTTCCGTGACGAGTACACAGCTTTGAGTTCAGGGAAGTCGAAATAAGAGAAAAGCCAGTTAATAAAGCGTAATCCGTGCATAATGACGATGGAGTTATCCGTAGTGATGGTCAATTAAAGTTCGCAGGTTTTCTTCCATATGATACCAGATTTCCAATTATTCTGCCTCTTTGACACTGGGTGACGAAACTTATTGTGAAGCATTGTCATCAGAGAGGGAATCATGCAGCTGGAGTACACTTCACTCTTTGCCAGTTGAGTGAGAGATTTTGGATCATCGCCGCACGCGAGGAGATTCGCGAGTGGGATCATGAATGTAATGAATGTAAGAGAAGACGAAACAAGTCAGCTTGTCAGATTATGTCCCCACTCCTGCAAAAGAGGCTCCGTTTCTGCTTCAGAACCTTCGCTCAAACAGCCGTAGATTTTGCAGGTTCTTACTATACGGTTCAAGGACGTAGACAACCACGACAGAAAAGGTGGCTGTGCCTTTTTACTTGCTTGGAAAGACGAGCAGTGCATTTAGATGTGGCCTGGGGGACTAGATGCCGACACGCTCTCAAACGCCTTTGCTCGTTTAACCAGTCGTTGTGGAGTTGTTAAACAAGTGACAAGCGATAGAGATGCAAATTTCGTAGGCGCAGTGGGTAAGTTAAAAAAATTGGCAGTTAGTTAGACGAAAAACATCTTCATAGGAAGACAGTAGAGCTTGGAGTGACATGCAGATTGAATCCACCAGCTGCTCCACACTTTTGAGGAGCCCATGAAGTAATGGCGAAAACTGCTAAGAAAGCTACTTACGCCGTTGAGGGAGAAGGAGACGTGAATGACTAGGAGATGATCACCGTGGTCGCTAGGGTGGAGTCCCTCCTTAATTCCAGTCCGTTGACTTATCAGAGTTCAGGTCGATGTTCCATTGACACATAACCACTTCTTGCTTGGGTAAATGGGGGGACACTTCGCTCCTGAGGCCGTTGAAACCACTGCTATGCATCCGTGTCAACGATGGCGAAAGGTTCAGGACATTAATTATTTGACGAGTGTGGAGGAGCTGGCTTAATGAATCTTTTCCAGCCCTTAACTGTCGACCAAAGTGGAGTTCAGATTGCCGAGACCTAAAAGTTGAGGATGTGGATCTTGTGACTCAGCCCGATACTCTAAGAGTACTTCAGTAACATCACTGAGTTTAAGGAGATTGAAAGATTTAAACAGAGGCTCAGAATGGGATTTTGGTTCAGAGAAAGATATATTCTGATTGCTTTTTTTGGATAACAAGTAACTGTGTTAGGAATAAGGGAAAGGTTAAACCCCAGACATGGACGCCATAAGTGAGGAATGGATAGATAAGGGAGTAATAGAGCATGGCAAGAATATCATGGTTGACAAAGTGTCTCACTTTTGACAATATACCTGCAGTTTTGGATAGTTTCAAACAAAGCTCATTAATATGACTTTTCCATGTTGAGTTAGAATAAAATGTTATGCCTAGGTATTTAGTGGAGTCAACGTGTTTAACAAGTACGTCATCAATTTTAATTCTTAATGACTGATTAGGTTTAATTTTACTGGAATGAAAAGGAATAAAGTTAGCTTTAGAAATACTAAGTGCTAATCGATTAGATTGCATCCATTCAGCAACAGATTTTAGTTCACGATTTAGAGTTGTCTCAAGGTGACTAGGGTTTTTGCTTGAGAAATAAATGGTAGTATCATCAGCAAATAGATGGAAATGTTAGTAAGCTAGAAGTATTGGGCAAATCATTTACATATAATAGGAATAAAAGGGGCCTAAAATAGACTCCTTGTGGGACACCACAAGTCACAGGTAATGAAGGTGAATTATGACCATTGACATTTACAAATTGTTCTCTATGTAATAAGTAAGATTTAAACCAATCAAGCACGACACTTCTTATTCCATAGTGGTTAAGCTTAGTTAATAGGATTGTATGATTAACAGTATCAAATGGTTTTTTCAGGTCTATAAATATACCACAACCAAATTCGTTATAATCAATGGACTGCCGAATACATTCAGTGATAGAACTAAGAGCATGGGTAGTCGAACATTTTTCTCTGAAACCAAACTGAAGTGGATAAAGTATTTTTAATTCTTCCAAATAACTGTAGAGGCGATGGTACATAGCTTTTTTCAAATAATTTACTAAAGTTAGAAATAACAGCAATTGGTCTATAATTGTCTATGTTAAATCTTGCGCCCTTCTTAAAAAACAGAAGTAATCCTCGCTAATTTTAATTTCTCTGGAAAGTTACCACTAACAAAGGAATCATTGACTAAAATTGCAAGAGGCTCGGATATATAGTCCCTAATAGTTTTCAAAATAGTAACAGGTAGACTGTATGGGTGAGAAGACTTGCTAGCATCCATCTTGCCAATAAAAGTCCAAATTTCATTTGAAGTGACGGGGGATAAAAAAATTGATCCTGAGTAGTTACCCCTAAGGTAGAATAAGGGCTATGACTTCCCCGAGGGATTTCCTTCTCCGTAGTCTTACCAATATTAGCAAAGAAGTTGTTAAAGATGTTAGCAATGTCATTAGGGTTATCAACAGACTTATTGTAAACCTTACCAAGCCCTTTACAGCTTTCAAATTGGCGGACTATCCTAAGACACTCGTTATGCCTCTTGTGACTCGTGTCGACTCGTGTGATATGGTTCTGTTCCAACTCTCGTGATTGCTAAACGAATCTGGTCGGGTTTCTTCTGATTCATTTTTAGTTTTGTCGGGCTTAATTGGATGTTTGTTCAGGGTGTCGCCTCTGCATTTCGACTAGTTATCGATTTAAACGTAATTCGAAGTTTGTCATTCAAGCACGTTTTGGCCTACTTTCAAGATAAAGAAAATACAATCAGAGGAGAATATGAGCGCGCAGCTTTTTGATAATAGTCATTACTTGCCATCGGATTTGTGGTCGAAATGTTTTGAAGCTAGTTGGAGTTAGAGTAAGATTTGGAGTTAATCAGAGGGATAATACTGAGGATTTTGTAACACCAGGGCATGGTACATTTAAGAGGAAAGCATTGTGATCCAAGACTCTTTGTACCTTTCCCTTGGCGAGTTTTCTCCGGCAAGCTACTTTCCCCCCTAACGTCCGAGCATCTGATTGTTTTTTTTTTATTGCTCCATGTCTGTTCCAGAATTAGATTGTGAGGGGACAAGATTTTTCTATTTTCTAACTGCCTTGTATTTTGATTTACTCTCCAGGGACCTGTCCAACAACAAGTTGCAGAAATTATCCTCAGGAATGTTCCAGAACAACAGAAGACTATCCTACCTGTAAGTAGAATCCTTCTAAAAGTTTATACTTTCACTAGTTCTTAGTCATGGGATAGGGGCGACGAAGTAATTTCACTGAGGATACTTTCCACTCATCATAACTTCCTGTATTGCAGTTATGATGAGTGCAGGTTAACCCTCCTGTGGCATGAGAAATTGAAAAGAGGGTTATGAAGAGGTTACTGAGCTTGTGCGCGCGCGTGCTTTGAGATAATGTAAGCTAAAATGTCACGAAAAAATCATGCGGAGTATTTTTCTTTGACGAGTGCAAGTTTCTTTTAGAGGAGTTGAAAGTTTTAAGTTTTTCGAGTGGCACTTTGTTTGGCGGTCGTTGATATTTACCGTGTTTACCGTCACTTTATCGTTTACTGTATTACGAATAGAGGCGTTTGTTTGATTTCTGTTTGACCTTCTGACACTTTTGGTGACCACCATGGGAGAAAGGTATGAGCTGTTATTTTTTTGAGGTCTCGTTTGCGAGTTGAGTTTTGGAGTTGAGCGATGTGGCTTCCGAATCCGAGGATAGCGATGTTACCGAAGTTACCGCGGAGGAAAACGTCAAAACTGGACCGAATGGAGTCGAGAAATTAAGAGAAGGAGACGTAGCGCAAGTACAAAACTGACAAAACTCAGACACGAGTTGGAAAGACTACTCGTAAAAGATTCCGAAATAACGGACTTAGAAAGTGCGATTGAATAGATGTGGGAAGCCTTAGAGGACGCACAGGAAATTTCACAGGAACTGACCGCGTTTTATGTCGAAGTCGAAGAAGAAGCTGGGAAAAAAAGAAACATTTGAAGAGTCCGAAACGATCAAAAGAGACCTACAAAGAACGATTGAAGCGGGAAAAAATGCGATCAAAGTCCGCGCGTCCAAAACCGTAAATTTGAACCGACCGTTAAGCAAGAACGCAGTGAATCGCTACAAGCAGTCTGCCCGAGAAGCTCAGCTGAACGAAAGTAACGACAGCCACGACGACCGAAATCGATATTTGAAGCCGTTAACAGTTCCGACGTTTGATGGTGACAAACGAAAGTTTGAAGATGTTTGGGCCATTTTTACAAGTCTCGTAGGCGAGTTAACGGAGGCAGTACATTTGAATATAGCAAGGCTATGACAATGCCTTACAGGGAACGCTTTGGAAGCCATCCGTGGTCTTGCAGTCACCGCCCACGAATACGAGGAGGCAAAAGAAGTATTAAAGACGACTGGTGGAGATACGCGCCAGCTTCTACGAGCCTACTTGGATACACTAGAACAGGCGCCGTTGATAGGAAGCAACGACATCCACGCGTTTGAAAAATTTGTTGACGTTGTTAGAATTACTGGTAAAGTTACAAGCCGAAGGAAGAGACCATGAGTTACGAGATGGAACTCTTCACGGCCTGCTGTTAAAAAATTTGCCTGATCGTCAGCTAGAGAATTATAGTCGCTGTTTAAAGGAATGCGCCAGACAAAGATCATTCATAGCTTTCAAATAATGGGTGACTGTCGAAGTCAGATTCGGAATAGAAGCAGCGGTGCACGGGATTAAGTCGAAACCTGTCGAGCACGTCAAACTAACGAAAGTGCCGAAATACCAGGATAGGAGCAGGATGCGAAATTTACATACTGTTGCAATAGAGAAAGAGACGCATGGTGTGAAGCCTCCATGCTCTCTCTGTCACAATTTCGATCACGGGGTGTGATATTGCAAGGAGTTTGGCGACGGAGGAGCGGATGACCGCTGGAAGATCGCAAAAGAAAGAAAGCTGTGTTTCCGTTGCCTAGCCTCTGATCATGGGGGAAAGATTGCCCAAATGGCCCTCAAATCTTCTTCATGGAGGTGAAGTCTTGTCAGAAACTGGACCGAAGACAACGTTTCCTTATGTTGACGATGAGAGACGCCAGATGTTTCACAGGAGGGGGCGCCCGCGGTCACCCCGACTAGCAGTAATGAGGGAACGCCGAGTTAACCTTATTCGTTACGAGCTGTCCCTGCGGGGATGAAGGCAAATGGTAGAAAAATAAAACTAAAGCAATCCTAGAGGACGCGTTGACCAAAGCTTTCCTTCCTGAAGATGTTACTGGGGTACTGGGACTGGCAGAGCCTTTCGAAAAATGTCAAGTTCATGTTCTCAACGACATCTTCGAAACGTTTTAGTCCATGCCATTGAAAATTCAAATTTAAAGAGTAGGTGGCAGGTTTTCAAAGGAAATGAGAGTAAAAACATATACTCAGAAAGTTGGAAGCAGTTACAGAGCTGTGAACTAGAACAAACCGCAGAGTAAACGGCCTCACGTGACCCAATGCAGTTTTCCCAAGCCGGCAAATGGTGGATAGACTTGTTGATCTTTTGATTGGCATTGATAACGCTGAACCCCATTATTCGCATGTTGATCTCCGATAGAAACATGGTGGACCTATCGCCCGCCTCGGACCACTTGACTGGAGTAGTATTCATGCAGCTGATGAAAGCGAAACCGCGAGAACATGATCACACTTTAAGTTATTCGTTCCTTGTTCACCAAGAGCCTAATTGGAGCGAGAGAAAAGAATCGTGTTGTGATGTCGACAACAGCTTAAAGATGTTCTGGGAAATTGAGAAGTCTGGCACAGACCGCGATGAGAGACTGGTACTCACCGAAGAAGAAAGCAAAGGGAAAGATTCCCTCAAGTACAAAAATGGAAGATATCTTGTAGCCGTTCGTTGGAAAGAAATAAACCCGATATCCCTTACACTAAACCTATGATACTTTCTCGCATACGAAGCACCAAAAGAAATTTGAAGAAGAACAGCCACGTCGCCGAAGAATATCAAGCAACCATCCAGGCCCATGTTGCTAAAGGATATTTACGAAAGGTTCCCTTAAACGAACAGCTGCCAGCATACGTATGGTATTTGCCGCATTTTTCGGTCTTGAGAAAAGATAAATCGACAACAAAGTGCGAGTGGTGGTTGACTTTGCCGGTAAATGTAATGGTACTTCCTTAAATGACATGATTCATCCCGGGTCGAAATTACTACAAGATCTTTTCAACGTCCTTGTTCGTTTTCGTTGAAACCTTGATGGCATCGCGTGGGAAATAAAAAAAAATGTACCTCCAGATATAGATTAAAGAGCAGGAACGATCCCACTTCCTTCTGTTGAGGAGAGATCTTGACGCTAACCGAGAGCCAGACGTAATCGAGTTTACGGGTGTAGTTTTTGGAAAGAACTCTGCTCCTATGGGGTCGTAGGTTGTTGCACAGGATAGCGCTCGAAGAAAAAAAAACAGTTAAGTTAACCTATACGGAAGATTCTATTGACAGTCTTGGTAGCGATGATGAAGAAGTGGAGCTATGCCATCAATTGAAGGCACTATGAGGAGTCGCCAGTATGCAAGCCACCAAGTGGATCTCTAATTCAGCGAAAGTTATTGGAGCGATTCCATCACAAGAAAATGCTACAGAGACAGTGATTAACAGCGGTCAAGACCCGATAACGAAGTCACTGGGAATTTCGTGGAACAGTACTGAAGACGTGTTTACCTTTGCCGCTTCTCCAGTTTCCCCGAAATTTTAGACAACAAAGGGAAACGTCCTGCGTAAAGTAGCAATGAACCCGCTGGGATTAAACGAACAGCTGCCAGCTAATATAACGTATTTGCCGCATTTTCCGGCCGTGAGAATGGATAAATCGACAACAAAGGTGCGAATCGTATTTGATTATGCCGCTAAATGTAATGGTACTTTCTTAATTAAATGACATGATCCATCCCGGGCCGAAATTACCACAAGATCATTTCAACATCCTTCTCCGGATGAAGATTAAGGAGCAGGACCGATCCCACTTCCGACTACTATGGAGAGATCTTGACCCTAACCTAGAGCCAGACGTATTCTAGTTTAAGTGTGTAGTTTATGGAAATAATTCCGCCCCTATGGAGTTTGTTGCGTACGAAAACGCTTGAAGAAACCAAGACTGTTATCCCCTTGCCGCTGAGACTGTCTTTAAGTTCACCTATATGGACGGTTCTATTGACCATCTTTAAAGCAATGATGAAGGATTGGAGCTATACCATCAATTGAAGGCACTATGGGGAGTCGCCGACGTACAAGCCAGGAAGTGGATCTCTAATTCATCGGTAGTTGTTGAAGTGATTCCATCAGAAGAACGCGCCACAGAGATCGTTATTAACAGTACTGAAGACGTGTTTACTGTTGCCGCACCTCCAGGTTCCCTAGAATTTCAGACAACAAAGCGAAACGTCCTGCGTAAAGTAGCAACGATTTTTGACCCGCTGGGATTCGTATGCTCGTACGTTATAGTGACGAAAATTCTACTTGAGGAGTTATGGATGCGAGGCTACGACTGGGACGATGAAGTTCAAGATGAAAGAGCAAACCAAATCGGGGCTTGGTTGGAGCAATTGAAAATTCCGCACGAGGTGAAGATTCCCCGGTGTCTGCTATGTCCAGAGCAAGGGCGTAGCCAGGGGGAGGCCTGAGGTACCCGTTAACCCCCCTTGGTAGGCCTTCTTTAGAGCAAACAACCTACAATATTCAGGTGGAGAAAACGCCATGACAATATCTTGGTCGTAAAAACCATTGTTGAAAAGCACACTTTTTTAAAATTTTTTTTTTGTAAAGTATTTTCGTCATCGGCTCTTGTATTTAGTTAATATAGGCCTTGATTCCGCGAGAATACGACTGAGCCCGCCGATACACGCGGGAGAGCAGCGGTGTTAGTGCTGAGTAGCCTCTGTGACCCCCCCTTTGAAAAATGCTGGCTACGCCCCTGCAGAGCCTGTCAAGTCAAAGCACATTGCGACTTTTATCGATGCCTCTCAACAAGCCTATTCTGCAGCAGTCTATATCCGATACGATAACGATAATGTAACAAGTCGCCTGATTGCAGCAAAAAGTAAAGTGACGCCATTGAACCCGTTGACAATACCCAAACTGGAACTCATGATGCGATTTTTGGCCTGCGCTTAACACAATCGTTACTGACGGCCTTAGATGTACCAATGCAGAGCGTGACGTTTTACTCTGACAGTAGAGATGTTCTATGGTGGATTCGAGGACGCGGCAAAGACTCCCGACAGATAGTCAAAGATGAAAGTCCAGGATAGACCTAGTGAAATGCAAGAGATGAGAAACTTGAAGACTAAAGAAGACATGAATGCCTATGGAACCCTTATGCCCTGCAACTTCCAGAAAGGAACCGCACCGAAACACAACAACACACTAGAAGAGTGGAGACTAGATCCGAAACGGTTTTCCAGTTAGACGCATTTGGTTCAAGTACACGTGGGAGTGAGAAGAGTGCCACAAAACACACGTTACAGAGACCCCAGGAATGAAAGTATGGAACTGTTGCCCGAAGAAATAAAGGATGCTGAGAGAGAAATGTACGTCTGGAGCAAGGCGAAGCTTTCCGTGACGAGTACACAGCTTTGAGTTCAGGGAAGTCGAAATCAGAGAAAAGCCAGTTAATAAAGCGTAATCCGTGCATCATGACGATGGAGTTATCGTCAGTGATGGTCAATTAAAGTCCGCAGGTTATCTTCCATATGATACCAGATTTCCAATTATTCTGCCTCTTTGACACTGGGTGACGAAACTTATTGTGAAGCATTGTCATCAGAGAGGGAATCATGCAGCTGGAGTACACTTCACTCTTTGCCAGTTGAGTGAGAGATTTTGGATCATCGCCGCACGCGAGGAGATTCGCGAGTGGGATCATGAATGTAATGAATGTAAGAGAAGACGAAACAAGTCAGCTTGTCAGATTATGTCCCCACTCCTGGAGAAGAGGCTCCGTTTCTGCTTCAGAACCTTCGCCCAAACAGCCGTAGATTTTGCAGGCTCTTTCTATACTGTTCAAGGACGCAGACAACCACGACAGAAAAGGTGGCTGTGCCTTTTTGCTTGCTTGGAAAGACGAGCAGTGCATTTAGATGTGGCCTGGGGGACTAGATGCCGACGCGTTCTTAAACGCCTTCGCTCGTTTAACCAGTCGTCGTGGAGTTTTTAAACATGTGACAAGCGATAGAGATACAAATTTCGTAGGCGCAGTGCGTAAGTTAAAAAAATTGGCAGTTAGTTAGACGGAAAACATCTTCATAGGAAGACAGTGGAGCTTGGTGTGACATGGAGATTCAATCCACCAGCTGCTCCACACTTTTGAGGAGCCCATAAAGTAATGGTGAAAACTGCTAAGAAAGCTACTTACGCCGTTGAGGGAGAAGGAGACGTGAATGACTAGGAGATGATCACCGTGGTCGCTAGGGTGGAGTCCCTCCTTAATTCCAGTCCGTTGACTTATCAGAGTTCAGGTCGATGTTCCATTGACACATAACCATTTCTCGCTTGGCTAAATGGGGGGACGCTTCGCTCCTGAGGCCGTTGAAACCACTGATATGCATCCGTTTTAACGATGGCGAAAGGTTCAAGACATTAATTATTTGACGAGTGTGGAGGAGCTGGCTTAATGAATCTTTTCCAGCCCTTAACTGTCGACCAAAGTGGAGTTCAGATTGCCGAGACCTAAAAGTTGAGGATGTGGATCTTGTGACTCAGCCCGATACTAAGAGGACGTTGGCCATTAGGAGGGATTGTTGAAGTGTATCCTGGACGAGATGGCCACACCCGTGTAGGTAAAGTTGCATGTGGTGTCAGGGCTGTCATGAGACCGATTAGGAAACTGATTTCGCTTGGAATAAATTGATAATTACTAAATTAGAAACACACAAGGACCACCCTTCAGTGCGAGGAGAGGAAAATGTTAAGAAGACGTTGCCGAACTTCTGCGAGCGCGACTGGCGCGCATGCGCTTTGAGATTATGTAAGTTAAAATGGTGGCAACAAGTCATGGGGACTTTTTTTTACATGTGCGAGTTTCTTTTGGGGGAGTTGAAAGTTTTGAGTTTTTTGAGCGGATATGTGTTTGGCGGTTGTTGGTATTGTTCATAAAGGCGGAGCTTAGAATTATTGATATGCACGCGCAAAGTTCAAAATGAATCCGTTCAACTCCCCAAGGCCGTTAGGACGGGGAAGAATTGAAGGGAAAAAATATATGTTCCAGAAATGTTAGATTTGATACTATTTCCAGGCATCGGATTCCCTTCATATGTTGCATGAGTCCTTTATACTTTTTAAGAAAACATATCCATATTGCAACCCAACGTGCTGATATCTTCGTTTGGAAGAAATTCGGCCTCGAAGTTATCATACAGCTATTTCCCATACTGAAAGGTCCAGTTGAACAGATAATTGATAAAGGTTAAAGAGATAGTACCGAGCCAAAAATGGTTGTTATTTTATTACGAAATCTTTTCTTTGAAAACCATATTGTTTAAGTTTAAGTTTAGTTTAATTAATTCGCCACGGGAATGGCAGGAGAAAGGAACAGAACCTTCGTTCCAATTGACACCCAACCCCTTTTTTACCCACCCATCCCACCCTGGGGAGGACATCCATCACACAGTAATCTCGTGTGTAAAAAATTAACGTCTCCTACCCCAACCCTGCAGGAGACGGGACCGCCATTTATTCGTCCCTATCCGAGAAGACTAGAATATCTAAACCATTTCCTGATGTTATAGAAAGGCAGCATATTCTTCTCAATTATTTTAAGACCTTGAGTGTTGGTCCGGCCGGGGCTCGAATCCTCGACCTCCCGCACAACAGTCCAGCGCTCTATCCATTGGGCTAACCGGGAGGCGGTTTTGATATTTTATATAGCTGTGAAAACACTAACCGCAGGAGGACCTTTGCCTTTTAGCGGCCATTTTTCTTTATTGTGTCATGCCATTTGTCGTCTCGGTCTTTGAAATTTAGCGCCCTCGCACACGTAAATATCCCGGATGTGTCATACAATTCTGCCCGATGTAGCGTGTTTACCGTGAGTTTACCTCTTACCGTGTTACGAATATACGTTTTTATTCGATTTCCGTTTCGCTTCCTAACAAAGAGTGAAATATTTATAGTAGAAATTAGTAACTCATGAGACTTTGTCGGCTTTTTTTTACCTTAGCTTATGTAGAAAGTCTGGGCAGTATTTTTAAGCAAGGACGTCGGTAGCGACCCCAAGCTGATAAATAACTTCTTTATCCTATCTTTTCTCCCCATTTCAAACCACTTTGTTGCAAAAAAAAAATGGTTTTGAAATGGACTTTTTGATAACAAGTGTGTCATTAAAAGGGTTGACGCTCGGCCTAAAAGCTTTTTCGTAATAAATTTGAATCCATCCCAAAAGGTAACCCAGAAAGTTAAGACAGGAGGTACTTGTTTACAATTGAGTTGATTGATGGGACCAGCTCCAGGAAAATCTGAATTCTCCAAAAGAATTTTTTTATTGTAAACGGTAGGCGAAGTATTGAGTTGTACTACAAATGTTCTTTAAGTAAGTTTCTACGTTTTAATTCCGTTCAATTTAAACATTTCTACCGTAAATTGCACAGTAGAAAGTGAATAAATTGAATGTGTAAAAGCTGTTTAAATTTCTCTTTTCACCTAATTTTTTTCGAAGAAAAAAGACCAGATATACGCACGCCATACCAGTTTGTTTGGAAGCCTTTTAAATCATTCTTATCTTTACGCAAATAAAATGTTTCTGTGAAGCCTCTCTGGATGATTTGAATTACCTCTGTTTTCTCTACGATGTACTCGTTAATTATTGTTCAACTTATAGAGGATCTTGTCTTTATTACAGCCTAAATGATTCGGGTTCTTTTGACAAGCATTTCATTAAGTTTTAGAAAAAAGGCCTATGCCCTCGGGTGGTACTCAAGACTTCGTGCACAGTTTTTCCCAATACGGACTGACCTATGCCGAACAACGTTATGTACGTCGGTTTGGAAAGAAGCCTTGATTCATATTTCGTTATCTACTTGTTACATTTATCATGAGAAATTGAAAGAAATGAAACGTGTGCAAGAGGAAATCAGTAACTCGTACGAGAATTTTGAGTTAAGTGTTTTCTTTGACTTTCTTGATGAACTTTATATAGGAAACCGGATAACAAAAAGCCTCAAGGAAACTGTAAACTGTATTATTGTCACTGGGCTAACTTCATTATCCTGTAAAAATATTGAACTTTTTAAAGTGGGTTATACTCTCAGTAAATAGTTTTCTTTTGATATTTCTCCGGCGGAAAGATACCTTCAACTTAATGTCAACATATGCTAGTGGATGTCACAAAATTGAGCAATTTGGGTACGGAATGCATTTAAAATTTGACTGGTGTGCAGAGTTTATAGATCATTGGATCGCTCTACGGTGGAGTGAACTAATGATTTTTAATGTAGCTCATACTTTAAGGACTTGACAATTTACATGCATGACTTTTTGAGTTGCATTCCGAACGATTTACTGCACTAACGCCATTAGCAGCTCCTTCTACTAGATCTCTTTTGGGGAAAAACTGTCGTTTGCTTTTTCGGTCTCGTGCTTCGGGAAAATTGATAGAGGTCTTGTGATCTCCGTAAGTGATAGCTCTTCAATATGATGTCTTTACGTTCAAGCTGCACAGATAATTTTATAAGACATTCGGATCTGATGGAGGAATATCTTTTGTGTCAAGCCAATCAAGCTTTAAAAACGAGAACCAAGGGCATTTTTTACCATAGCTGGTAATATGTTATTATTCGAAACGTACATTATCTTACAGCTCAAAACTAACATTTTGTTTGATGATATATTTGTTATAAGTACTTGTCCAATAATAAATTAAAGAACTTAACCCCAGGCGTGTTCAGTGGGTTGAGACGGTTGTACAAACTGTAAGTAAGAACCAATTGTGCCAACAAATTAAAGCCAGACGGAGACAGTCTGACTATCAAAACATTCGCCTGACACTCACCCTTGAAACAGACCCAGCAATGCAGTGTATCTCAACTAAATCTTCTCTTACATGTATCTCATAATGGGGAAAATTTTGAAAGAGTACTGCTTATAAGTTTGGGATAAATTGTTTAATGTTCACCTTTAGGACGTGTTTGCTTTTTCGTGAGAACAACATTTGCGTTCCTTAACATTGCATATTACAAATTGAAATGTTACAAACTGTTTAGATTTAACAAATGTGAGATATATTATCAAAGAAATATGTTTCATCAAAAAACTTTTATTATAACTTGATAATCCAGAGAGGATCATCTAAAACTGATATATGAATATTGTAAAATCAGGATCCACTTAGAAAGTTGTCAGTCTAAAACTATGCTTCCCCATGAATGCAGCGTCAATAGAGCAAGAAATAATATGAACGTTGAGAGGTTTTCTTTTATGGCTGACTGTTTATTCGAAAAAGATATATTAATTAGCAAATCTTGACCGGCCGTGATGCGTATTACAAATAATGTGCCTGCTTTGTTTAACAATAAATTCAGGATTTTCTATGCTGAAAAAAAAGTAAAAAATTGAAAATTGACAGCCCTCGATGAAATCGTTGGAGAAGAGATGAACATTTAAGATTCAGCTGGTTCTTGAAAAAAACTCGTCAAATTGTTACAAGTATTTAAAAACCAAACATTTATGTAATGATTACAAATTCGCATCATCTCTTAGCTCAAATGTGGTCAGGTTCAATTTTTACTTATGTCGGTTTTAGTTGGATGTTTGTTCAAGGTGTGCCTCTGCATTTCGACTTGTTATTTTTTGAAATAGTACTGCTTATAAGTTTGGGATAAATTGTTTATTGTTGTTTAATGTTCACCTTTAGGACGTGTTTGCTTTTTCGTGAGGCTTTGCAAGAACAACATTTGCGTTCATTAACATTGCATATTACAGATTGAAATGTTACAAACTGTTTAGATTTAACAAATGTGAGATATATTATCAAAGAAATATGTTTCATCAAAAAATTTTATTTAACTTGATAATCCAGAGAGGATCATCTAAAACTGATATATGAATAGTGTAAAATGAGGATCCACTTAGAAAGTTGTCAGTCTAAAACTATGCTTCCCCATAAATGCAGCGTCAATACAGCAAGAAATATTATGAACTTTGAAAGGTTTTCTTTTATAGCTGACTGTTTATTGGAAAAGATGAACATTTAAGATTCATTTAAGATTCAGCTGGTTCTTGTAAAAACTTGTCAAATTGTTACAAGTATTTAAAACAAACATTTTATGTAATGATTACAAATTCGAGTGATCTCTTAGCTCAAATCTGGTCAGGTTCAATTTTTACTTATGTCGGTTTTAGTTGGATGTTTTGTTCAAGGTGTGCCTCTGCATTTCGACTTGTTATCGATTTGAAAGTAAAACGCACTTTATCATTCATGTATTTTCAAGTAAGCGACATTTCTTGGTACGTTTGAAATCTCTTTTTTACCATGTTGTTGTACAATTTTGCTTCTGAAACCAAGAAAGGCTCTTATTTCAAAAACAGGCGAAGGAAAGCCTTGTGTCTGGGACTCTGTCATTACATTCTATACGAGTACTCTAATGCATTATCTTGTTTTTGTCTCGTTGTTGTCAAGTACCGCTCTATATAAGCACTAAAGGTTCGCGAGTCTCAGTTTCCAAGCTTTGAACGGTGAATTTACACACGAGCTAGGAGTTTTGCACTCTTCGCATTAAATGGAAAACTGATCTACTTTTGTTTAATAAAGGCGCTATCCAGCGTACAAAATTGTCTGCCGTTTTTTTTTTCTTAAAGGGATAGCTAAGGTTTCATGAAAAAAAAAACCAATTGTGAGATAAATTTTTAGGAAAAGACGTCGGTCACGGCCTCAAGCCGATAGATAATTTCTTTAACTATCTCTTCTTTCTTTCTTTCTTTTCTTTTTTCGTGAAGTTTTTAGGAAGGGCATTTGTGTTCCTTCATATTGCCACATGTTATATGTTAAAATTTTGCCAACTGTTTAGATTTAACAATTGTGAGATATATTATTAGGCAAATATGTTTCATTAGTGAAAATTTTCCATAATTTGAGAAGATAGAGAGAACCAATCAAAACTGCTATATGAATGGTGTGAAATGAGGATCCACTTACAAAGCTGTAGGTTTCAGACACTGCGTCCCCATAAATGTAGCGTCAATACAGCAATAAATATGAAAAACTTTGAAAAGTTCTCTTTCAGAGCAGACTTGCCAGAAAAAGATGTATTGATTAGCAAAACGTGACCGGCCGTGGTGTTTATTACAAACAATGAGCTTCCTTTGTTTCACAATGTACTCGGGATTTTGAAGCTAGAAATTTTACGGGCGTTGAACAAACCTTGAAGATGAGAGAAACATTTAAGATTTAGCCGATTCTTGAATACTTCGTCAAATTGTTACAAGTATTTAAAACCAAACATCGATGACAACAAATCACATTTGCAAGAAAAACACCCTAAAAAGTTTCAGTAACAGTCAATGTCTTTCCATTTTTTTGTGCTACTGCCTTCCATCCTTCTCATATTTTGATTTACTCTTCAGGGACCTGTCCAAAAACAATTTGCAGAACTTATCCTCAGGAATGTTCCAGAACAACAGAGAACTATGGCACCTGTAAGTAGAATCCTTCTAAAACTTTATACTTTCAGTAGTTCTTAGTCATGGGATAGGGGGGACGAGGTAATTTCACTGAGGATACGTTGAAGTGCCTGTATTAGTGCGCGCGCATGTTTCGAGATTATTTAAGTTGAAATGTCGTCAACAAATCCCGCGGAATTTTTTTTGGACGTGTGCAAGTTTCTTTAGAGGAGTTGAAAGTTTTGAGTTATACGAGTGGCAATTTGTTTGGCGGTCGTTGGTATTTACCAAGTGTACCGTGAGTTTACCGTGTTACGAGTAGACGCTTTTGTTTGATTTCCGTTTCGTTTCCTAATGTTTTTGGCGACCACGATGCGAGAAAGGTATAAGCTGTAATGTTTGAGGTTTCGTTTGCGAGTTGAGTTTAAGCGCTATGACTACCAAATCCGAGGATAGCGATGTTACCGAAATAATCGAGAAAAACGACAGAACTGGACCGGGTGGAGTCCACATACAGAAGCAAAAGGACCTTCTGTTGATACAGATTAAGAGAAGGAAACGTACTGCAAAGACAAAAGTCACGAATCTCAGACATGAAATAACGGACAGTGTGATTGAACCGCTATGGGCAGCCCTAGAGGACGCACAAGAAATTTTAGAGGAAATCACTGCGTTCTATGTCGAAGTCGAAGTCGAAGTCGAAGTCGAAGAACAAGCTGTGAAAAAAGAACCGTTTGAAGAGTCCGAAGCGATCGAAAGAGACATAAAAAGAACGATTGAAGCAGGACAAAATGCGATCAGAGTCCGCGCGACCAAAACCGTAAATATGAACAAGCCGTTAAGCAAGAACACAGCAGATCGCTACCAGCAATCGGCCAGAAAAGATCAGCTGAACGAAAGTCACGGCAGCCACGACAGAAACAGATATTTGAAGACGTTAACAGTTCCGACGTTCAATGGTGACAAACGAAAGTTTGAAGATGTTTGGTCTCTTTTTACAAGTCTCGTAGACGAGTCAACGGAGCCAGTACATTTGAAAATGGCAAGGCTACGACAATGCCTTACAGGGAACACTTTGGAAGCCATCCGTGGTCTTGGAGTCACCGCCCACCAATACCAGGAGGCAAAACAAATATAAAAGACAAAGTATGAAGGTAGGCACCCGCTTCTGCGCGCCCACTTGGATTAACTAGATCAGGCACTGTTGATTAGAAGAAACGATATCTACGCGCTTGAGAAGTTTGCTGACCTTGTTTGAATCAGTGGTAAAGTTACAGGCCGAAGGAAGAGAAGGTGAGTTACGAGATAGAACTCTTCACAGCCTGCTGATAAAAAGTTTCCTGATCGTCAGCAAGAAAATTGCAGTCGCTGGTTAAAGGAATCCCCCAGACAAAGATCATTCATAGGTTTCAAAGACTAGTTGAGAGTCGAAGTCAGATTCGGAATAGAAGCAGCGGTGAACAAGAATAAGTCGAAACCTGTCCAGTACGCGAAACTACCGAGAGTACCGAGATACCAGGATCGGAGCAGGATGCGAAATTTACATACTGTTGCAATAGGGAAAGAGTCGCGTAGTGTGAAGACTCCGTGATGTTTCTGTCACAGTTTCGATCACGGGGTGTGATATTGCAAGGAGTTTGGCGACGGAGGAGTGGATGATCGCTGGAAGATCGTGAAAGACGAAAGCTGTGTTTCCGTTGCCTAGCCTCTGATCGCGAGGGAAAGATTGCCCAAAAGGCCCTTAAGTCTTCTTCATGGAGGTGAAGTTTTGTCAGAAACTGGACCGTAGACAACGTTGCCTTATGTTGACGATGAGAGACGCCCAGATGTTCCACGGGAGGGGGCGCCCGCTGTGACCCCGACCAGCTGTAATGAAGGAACGCCGACTGAACCTCATTCGTTACGAGCTGTCCCTCTGTGGATGAAGGCCAATGCTAGAAAAATAAAAATAAACGCCATCCAAGACGATGCGTTGAACGAAACTTTCCTAAATGAAGACGTTACTGGGGCACTGAGATTGGTAGAGCCTTTCCAAAAATTTCAAGTCCATGTTCTCAACGACATCCTTGAAACGTTTCAGTCCATGCCTTTAAAAATTCAAATTAAAATAGTAGATGGCAGGTTTTCAAAGAAAATCATGATAAAAACATATACTCAGAAAGTCGCAAGCAGTTACAGAGCTGTGAACTAGAACAAACATCAGAATAAACAGCCTCACTTGACTCAATGCAGTTTTCCCAAGCCGGCCAATGATGGATGGATTTTTCGATCTTTTGAATGGCATTGATAACGCTGAACTCCATTATTCACATGTTGATCTGCGAGGGAAACATGGTGGACCTATCGCCCGCCTCGAACCACTAGGGTGGAGTAGTATTGGTGCAGCTGATGAAAGCAAAACCGCGAGAACATGATCTCAGGTTAATGTTATTCGCTTCTTGTTCACCAAGAGCCTAATTGAAGGGAGAGAAAAGAATCCTGTTGTGATGTCGACAACAGCTTAAAGATGTTCTGGGAAATTGAGAAGTCTGACACAGACCGTGATGACAGACTCGTACTCACCGAAGAGGAAAGCAAAGGGAAAGATTCCCTCAAGTACAAAAATGAAAGATATCTTGTAGCCGTTCCTTGGAAAGAAAACAAACCCAATCTCTCTAACACTAAACCTATGGTACCGTTTCGCATACGAAGCACCAAAAGAAATTTGAAGAAGAAAAGCCACGTCGCCGAAGAATATCAAGTAACCATCCAGGCCTTTGTTGCTAAAGGATATTTACGAAAGGCTCTCTCAAACGAGCAGCTGCCAGCTTACGTATGGACAACAAAAGTGCGATTCGTATTTTACTGTGCCGCTAAATGTAGTAGTACTTCCTTAAATGACATGATTCATCCCGGGTCGAAATAACTACAAGATCTTTTTAACGTCCTCGTCCGTTTTCGTCGAAACCCTGCTGGCATCGCCTGCGACATCAAAGGAATGTATCTCCGGCGAAGGGCTAACGCTCGAAACGTCAGCTTTTGTAATCGTTACGGTGGCCAGTTTACCATTTCAACTTTGTTGATATATCCAAATTATCTCCAGGTAGAGATTAAGGAGCCAGACCGATCCCACTTCCGTTTGTTGTGGAGAGATCTTGACGCTAACCGAGAGCCAGACGTGTTCGAGTTTAAGCGTGTAGTTTTTGGAAAGAACTCTGCTGCTATGGGGTCGCAGTTTGTTGCGCAAGAAAACGCTCGAGGAAACCAAACTAGTTAAATAAACTTATATGGAAGATTCTATTGGCAGTCTTGATAGCGATGATGAAGGAGTGGAGCTATACCATCAATTAAAGGAACTATGGGGAGTTTCCAGCATGCAAACCAGGAAGTGGATCTCTAATTCACCGAAAGTTATTGGAGCGATTCCATCAGAAGAACACACCACAAAGATAGTGATTAACAGCGGTCAAGACCCGATAACGAAGACACTGGGAATTCCGTGGAACAGTACCGAAGACGTGTTTACCTTTGCCGCTTCTCCAGTTTCCTCGGAATTTCAGACAACAAAGGGAAACGTCCTGCGTAAAGTAGCAACGGTTCTTGAACCGCTGGGAATCGTTTGCCCATACGTTATTGTGTCAAGAATTCTACTTCAGGGGCTGTGGATGCGAGGCTTCAACTGGGATGACATAGTTCAAGATGAATGGCAAACCAAATCGGGGTTTGGTTTGAGCAATTGAAAAGTCTGCAGAAGGTGAAGATTCCCCGGTGTCTACGAAGTCCAGAGCCTGTCAAGTCAAAAGTACAATGTGACAGTCGAACTTGGAGTAACATGGAGATTCAATCTAGCAGCTGCCCCACATTTTGGAGGAGCCCATGAAGAAATGGTGAAAGCTGCTAAGAAAGACACTTACGCCGTTGTGGGAAAACGATACATAAACGATGAGGAGCTGATCGCCGTGTTCGCTGGAGTCCCTTCTTAATACCTGTCCGTTGACTTATCAGAGTTCAAGTCCACGAGACGATGTTCCATTGACACCTAACCATTTCTTGCTCGGCGAAATAGGGGGGGCACTTCGCTTCCGAGGCCGTTGAAACCACTACTTCGCATCCGCGTCAACGATGGCGAAAGGTTCAAGACTTTAATTATTTTACGAGTGTGGAGGAGATGGCTCAAGAACTTTTTTTCCAGCCCTTAACAGTCGACCATATTGGACTCCAGAATGCCGAAACCTAAAAGTTGAGGATGTGGTTCTAGCTTGTGAATTAGCCCGATACTCCAAGAGGACGTTGGCTATTGGAAGGGATTGTTGAAGTGTATCCTGGACGAGATGGCCACACCCGCGTAGCTAAAGTTGCGTGTGGTGTCAGGACTTTCATGAGACTGATTAGCAAACTGACTCCGCTTGGAATTGATTGTTAGAAACACAGTGTGGGGAGGTGAAAATGTTAAGAAGACGTTACCGAACTGTGCGGACGCCGCTCGCGCACACGTACTTTGAATTTATGGAAGTTACAATATCGTCAACAAATCACGCGGATAATTTTTTTGACGTGTGCAATTTTCTTGTAAACGAGTTGAAAGTTTTGAGTTTTTTGAGTGGCAATTTGTTTGGCAGTTGTTGTGTTTGCCGTGAGTTTACCGTTTACCGTGTTACAAATAAACGTGTTTGTTTGGTTTCCGTTTCGCTTCCAAACAAAGAGTGAAATATCTGCAGCAGACATCAGTAACTCATGAGACTTTATCGGCTTTTAAGTTTAGTATTTTCTTGGACCTTAGCTTATGTAGAAAATCTGGGCAGTATTTGTAAGCAAAGACCTCAAGCTGATAGTTAACTTCTTTATCCTATCTTTTCTCTTCCTTTCAAACCACTTTGATTGCAAGAAAAAAACATTGGTTTGGTAATGGATTTTGTGATAGCAAGTGTGTCATTAAGAGGGTTGACACGAGGCCTAAAAACCTTTTCGTAATAAATTTGAATCCATCCCAAAAGGTAGCTCAGAAAGTTAAGACATGAAGTATTTGTTTATAATTGAGTTGATCGATGGGACTTTCGTTTCATGAGAATGTGAATTCTCCAAAAGAATTTGTTCATTGTAAAACGGTAAGCGAAGTATTAAGTTCTACTACAAATGCCCTTTAGGTAAGTTTTTACGTTTTAAATCGGTATAATTTGGACATTTCTACTGGAAATTACACCGTAGAATGTGAAGAAATTCAATGAGAAAAAGCTGCATTAAATTCACTTGTGTCTAGTTTAAATTTCTTTTGTCACTTAAGTGTTTTTTTTAAAGAAACAAGGCTGCATATACGCACACCAGTTTGTTTGGAAGCCTTTTAAATCATTCTTATCATTAGGCAAATAAATTGTTTCTGTGAAGCCTCTCTGCTTAACTTTAATTACCTCTGTTTTCTCTACCATCTACTCGTTAAGTAGTGTTCAATTTATGGAGGATCTTGTCGTTATTACAGCCCTAAGTCAATTAAGTTAAGAACAAAGGCCTATACCCTCGGGCGGTACTCAAGACTTCGTGCACAGTTTTTCCCAATATGGACCGACCTATGCTGAATAACGTTATGTACGTCGGTTTTGAAAGAAGCCTTGATTCTCATATTTCGTTATCTACTTGTTACATTTGTCATGAGAAATTGAAAAGAGTGAAATATCTGCAGGAGAAAACAGGAACTCGTAAGAGACTTTGTCGGCTTCTAAGTTAGTATTTTCCCTGACCTTCTTGATGTATACGTAGAAGAAGTAACTTGGAATAACATTTGACGATAAAAACTTACGACAAAAAACGTTGCTTGATAACATTGTAAAATTTAAAAACGATAAAAAGCTATAGAAAGCTAAAATCGACGACGTTTCGAGGTTAAGATAACATCATTATTAAGTGAAGAATGTATAAAAATAAGTGCTATAAATATTAAAAACGAAGAATAAGAGAAAATAATTTGCGGGTTAAACAGAAAGTTTAGCACGTATGGAGTCCGTTTGCACGTTCAGATTAGGTTTGAATTTCTTAATATGAAGCATTTCAAACACTAAACAATCAAATTTGCTTTCTCAGACACTTTCTCAGAATCTTAAAATGACTATCATTCAAACGATCTCTGCTACCATGCGCTTCATGAAAATGCTTGCCAATGGCCGACTTTTTGTGTTCAGCGACACGTTGAAAAAGGTGTTGGGCCGTATAGCCGACATAATCTGCATCGCACAGATCACATACAAAATGATAAACAACGCATCGCTGATTAACAATTGACGGCTTGGATTCTTTAGGCTTTAGGTCTTGTTCTAATTTCTTGCTTACAAAACCTGGCTGCAAAACTAGGCCAATCTTATTACTGAGATCATTCAGCTGTCTCCGAACAGAATTAGCTGAAACCTGATCTTTGAATGGTAGATTAATTCTGACTATGTTGCTCTCGTCAGCATTCCTCTCGGCTGTGCCTACAGAAGGTTTACGAGAAACAAAATTGGAAATAACAGAATCTATAAGACTACAAGGGTAATCAAGACGGCTAAAAATGGAGCGCAATTTGGCGCATTCTACATTAAAAGCCTCTATTGTGGAGGATAGCGCATAAGCGCGATGTAACATTGTCTTTAAAAAAGAGTCTTTATAGCGTTTGTCAGTATGACTGTGGAAATGTAAAAGCAAGCCAATATTAGTTGGCTTTCTATAGTCTTGAGTTTCAAGTTTTGTTCCATTCTTGATGATATCAATGCCGATGAAAGGAATCCTATCATCAACAGGAAGCTTCATTGTGAACAGTAAACTGGGATGTAGGCCATTCAGGGTAGTAAGAAACTTAGTGGCAGCATCAGTATTTGACATTCTTGCAAGAGTATCATCGACGTATCTTCTGTACAAATGAGGCATGAAGCCATCGCGTGTGAGTTTCTCTTCGAGGTGGCGCATGAAGACGTTTGCCATTAGGGGGCCAAGGGGGGAGCCCATAGCAACTCCATCCGTTTGCTCATACAACTGACCATCAAACTGAAAAAGTTGATTGATTGTGGCAATTTCTACCAACTTAACAAGCTGATCTTTTTGGAGGTTAAGCCCATGGGTTTTATTAAACCAGTCATCCGCGAAGGCTTTGTTGACGAAGATGTTGATAGTCTCATCCAACGGCACATTGGTGAAGAGAGCTGTAACATTATAAGAGACCAGAATATCATCTTCATTGACAGAGAGGTTACCAGAATAGGCTTCTTCACGTACTTTACATAGAGAAACCGGATAACGAAAAGCCTTGAGGAGACTGTAAACTGTATAATCGTCATTGGGTTAACTTCATTATACTGTGAAATATTGAACCTTTTAAAGTAACAAAATTGAGCATTTTGGGTACGGAAAGCATTTAAAAACTCAATTAGACTGGTGTACAGAGTCTGTAGATCATTGGATCACTCTATGATGCAATGAACTAATGATTTTTAATCTAGCTCATACGGACATGACAGTTTACATTTATGACTTTTTGAGTCGCGTTACGAACGGTTTACTGCACTAACACCATTAGCAGCTCCTCCTACGATATCTCTCTGGGGATGGAGAAAGATTTGTATTCAGGAAAAACTGTGGTTTGCTTTTTCGGTCTTGTGCGTCAGGAAAATTGATAGAGGTCTTGTGATGTCCAGTCGAGTGATAGCTCTTCAATATGATATCTTTGCGTTCAAGCTGCAGAGAGAATTCTATAAGACATTCATGAACTTAACCTCTTTTCGGATATGATCGAGGAATATCTTTTGCGTTAAGCCAATCATGCTTTAAAAACGAGAAGCCAAGGAATTTTTATCATAGCTGGTAATATGTTATTATTCGAAAGATTATCTTCCACCTCAAAGATAACATTTTGTTTGATGATATGTTCGTCGTAGGTACTTGTCCAATAATCAATTAAAGAACTTAACCTCAGAACCAATTGTGCCAACAAATTTAAGCCAGACGGAGACAGTCTGACTATCAAAACATCCGCCTAACATTCACGCTTCAAACAGACCCAGCAATGCAGTGTACCTCAACTAAATCTTCTCACACATGTATCTCAAAATGGGGAAAATTTGAAAGAATACTGCTTATACGTTTGGGATAAATTGATTGTTGTTACTTAATGTTCACCTTTAGTACGTGTTTGCTTTTTCGTAAGGTTCTACAAGAACATTTGTCTTCCTTAACATTGCATTTTACAAATGGAAATATTGCAAACTGTTTAGATTTAACAATTTCGAAATATATCATCAGGCAAATTTGTTTTATTAAAAAAAAATTATTATAACTTGATAGTCTAGAGAGGATCAATTAAAACCTATATAAGAATAGTGTGAAATGAGGATCCACTTACCAAGTTTCGTTCTAAAACGCTGCCTCCCCATAAATGCAGCGTCAATACAGCAGTAATGTATTGATTAGCAAATCTTGACCAGCCGCGGTGTTTATTACAAATAATAAGCCTGCTTTGTTTTACAATATATTAAGGACTTTTTATGCTGATAAAAAAAAAAAAATGAAAGTCGGAAAATTGACAGCCTTCGGTCAAAACCGTGGAGAAAGATGAACATTTACGATTCAGCCTTTTCTTGAAAAAACTTTCAAATCGTTACAATTTCTACTTTTGTCGAGAGCTAAAGTTTATGAAAAAGAAAAAACAATTGTGAGGTAAATTTAAATTTTTAGAAAATCTGGGCATTGTTTTTAAGCAAAGACGTCGGTAACGACCTCAAGCCGATAGATAACTTCTTCATCCTATCTTTTCTCTCCCTTTCAAACCACTTTGGTCGACAGAAAAATAGATGATTTGGAAATTAAGTTTGTGATAACAAGTGTGTCATTAAGTGGGTTGACAGGCGGCCTAAGGAAAAGACTGTGGTTGGCTTTTTTGGTCTCGTACGTCGGGAAAATTGATAGAAGTCATGTGATGTTCGGATTTTTTGATAGCTTTCCAATATGATTTCTTTACTTTCAAGCTGCACAGAGAGTCCCACGGGACATCTGTTAAATAAATTGAAGAAAAGATGATCATTTAAGAAATCAGTAACATAATTTAGACTCTGTCGGCCTCTTAGCTTATTTATTAACTTTATATATAGGAAAGCGGATAACAAAATCTCGAGCACTTTAATGTGGCAAATTGTATAATCATAAGTGGGTTAACTTCATTTTATGGTGAAATATTGAACTTTCTTAGAGTGTTTCATATTCTGAGTAAATAGTTTTTCCTTTGATATTTTACGGCCGGGAAGATACCTTCCCGCAAATGGGGTGGATCTTATTGTAAACACATGCAAGCGGATGACACAAAATTGAGCAATTTGGACACGAAAAGCTTTTAAAATTCAATTTGACTAGTCTGCACAATTAATAGATGACTGGGTCAACAATACTTTAAGCAGGAATGAACTAACCAGTTTAAGGGAGGTCATACTTTAAGGACATGACAGTTTATATGTATGACTTTTTGAGTCGCATTTGAAACTGTACGTTTATTGCATTAACACCATTAACAATCCTTCCTACCAGATTTCTTTAAGGATGGAGAACAATTTCTGTACAGGAAAGACTGTGGTTGTCTCTTTCGGTCTCGTGCGTCAAGAAATTTGATAGAAGTCTTGTGATGTCTGGTTTGGTGACAGCTTTTCAATACGATGGTTTTACGATCAATCTGCACAGATTTCTATGAGACATCTATACTAGTAACCGGTTTTTGGATTCGATCAAAGAAATATCGTTTGCCTCAAGCCAGTCAAGCTTTTAAAACGAGAACTAAAGGCATTTTTTTATTATAGCTGAAAGTATTTAATTATTCGAAACATTATCTAACAGCTCAAAGCTGCCATTTTGTTGTGATGATCTGTTCGTCATAGGCACTTGTCCAATAATCATCTAGAGGACTTTACCTTCAGTAGCTTTCAGTTGGTTGAGATCGCTGGAGCAAAATTAAAGCCAGACTGAGGCAGCCTGACTAGCAAATCATCTACCTAACACTCGCGCTTGGAACAGACCTACAATGGCAGTGTATTTTAACAATGTTTTCTTACACATATTTCTCAAAATAGGGACAAGTTTGAAAGAGTACTGCTTAAAAGTTTGGGAAAAATTGTTTATTGTTCACTTGTAAGAGGTGTTTGCTTTTTTCGTGAAGAGTTTTGTGTTCCTTCACATTGCCTATCACATATTGAAATTTTGCAAACTGTTTAAATTTAACAATTGTGAGGTATATTATCAGCCAAATATGTTTCATCTGTGAAAATTTTCCATAATTTGAGAATCTAGAGAAAACCAGTCAAAAACCGATATATGAATAGTGTGAAATGAGGATCCACTTACAAAGTTGGCGGCAAAAAACACTGCTGCCCATAAATGCAGCGTCAATATAGCAATAGATATAACAGACTCTGAAAAGTTCTCTTTCATAGCTGACTTGTCAGAAAAAGATGGATTTATTAGCAAAACTTGACCGGCCGTGGTGTTTATTGCAAATAATGAGCCTGTTTTCTTTACTAGACATTCAGGATTTTATTACGCCGAAAAAGATAATAGAAGCTAAAAAATTTACGGCTGTCGATCAAAACCTTGAAGAAGAGATGAACATTTAAGATTTAGCTGCTTCTTGAATACTTCGTCAAATTGCTACAAGTATTTAAAACCAAACATCGATGTAACAAATAACATTTGCTAAAAAAACACCCCAAGAAAGTTTTAGTAACAGTCAATGCCTTTCCATTTTTTCGCCTATTGCCTTCTACGAATATACGTGTTTGTTTGATTTCCTGATTTTCGTTTCGCCTCTTAACATTTTTGGCGACACAATGGAGAAAATTATGAGCTGTTGTTTATTTGAGGTTTCGTTACATGAGTTGAGTTTTGGAGTTGAGCGCTATGGCTTCTGAATCCGAGGATAGCGATGTTACCGAAGTTACCAAGAAAAACGACAGAACTGGACCGATTGGAGTCGACAAACAGAAGCAAAAGGACGTTCTGTTGATACAGATTAAAAGAAGGAAACGTGCCGCAAAGACAAAAGTAAAAAAACTCAGACATGAGTTGGAAAGACTATGTGTAAAAAGATTCCGAAATAACGGACATTTAAAGTGTGATTGAACAGCTGTGGGCAGCTCAAGAGGACGCACAAGAAATTTAAGAGGATCTGACCGCGTTCTAAGTCGAAGTCGAAGAAGAAGCTGGGAAAAAAGAACCATTTGAAGAGTCCGAAACGATCGAAAGAGACGTACAAAGAACGATTGAAGAGGGACAAATTGCGATCAAAGTCCGTGCGTTAAAAACCGTAAATATAAACCGGCCGTTAAGCGAGAACACAGCAGAACAGAACTACGAGTAATCGGCCGTGAAGATCAGCTGAAAGAAAGTCACGGCAGCCAGGACGACCGAAACTGATATTTGAAGCCGTTAACAGTTCCGACGTTTAATGGTGAAAGGAAGTTTGAAGATGTTTGGGCACTTTTTACAGGTCTCGTAGACGACTCAACGGAGCCAGTACAATTGAAAATGGCAAGGTTACGACAATGCCTTACAGGGAACGCTTTGCATGCCATTTGTGTTCTTGCAGTCACCGCCCACGAATACGAGGAGGAAAAAGAAATATTAAAGATGAAATATGGAGGTACGTGCCGGCTTCTACGAGCTTATGTGGATCAACTAGAACAGGTACCGTTGATAAGAAGCAACGACATCCACACGCTTGAGAAGTTTGCTGACCTTGTTAGAATTAGTGGTAGAGTTACAGGCCGAAGGAAGAGGCGGTGAGTTGCGAGATGGAACTCTTCACAGCCTGCTGATAAAAAAAAATTTACCTGATCGTCAGCTAGAGAATTACAGTCGCTGGTTAAACGAACGCGCCATGTGAGAGAGGCACAGGTGTTCCATGGGAGGGGCGCCCGCTTTGACCCTGACCAGCTGTAATAAAGGAACGCCGACTGAACCTTATTCGTTACGAACTGTCCCCGTGTGGATTAAGGCCAATGGTAGAAAAATAAAATAAACGCCATTCTAGACGACGCATCGAACGAAACTTTCCTAACTGAAGCGGATGCTGGGGTATTGGGACTGCGAGAGCCTTTCGAAAAATTTGAAGTTCATGTTCTCAACGACACCTTCGAAACTGAAAGTGAAGATGGCAGGGTTTTAAAGGAAATCAGGGTAAAACATGTCCTCAGAAAGTCGCAAGCAGTTACAGAGCTGTGAACTAGAACAATCATCAGGACAAAAGGCCCCACCTGACCCAATATTAATGCAGTTTTCCTAAGCCGGCAAATGATGGACTTGTCGATCTTTTGATTGGCAATGATAACGCTGAACTTCATTATTTACATGCTAATCTTCAAGGGAAACATGGTGGACCTATCGACCGCCTCTGTCCTTTTGGGTGGATCCCGATATTAGTTTCTTATACACTAGAGAGCCTAATTGGAGTGAGAGAAAAGAATCTTGTTGCGATATCGACAACAGCTTAAAGAAGTTCCGCACAATTGAGAAGTCTGGCACAGAACGCGATGACAGACTCGTACTCACCGAGGAAGAAAGACCAGCTTTAAGCAAAGTAAAAGATTCCCTCAAGTACAAAATGGAAGACATCGTGTATCCGTTCCTTGGAAAGACAACAAACCCGATCTCCCTGACGCCAAACCTATGCAATTGTTGAGGGGTTTTACCACTCGCTTGGCAAATTAACAAGAGGTACTGAGACTCTGTAATTTTCTTCTTTATTCTCTCTCTTGTTCCATTGCTTATTTCTACTACTTTCAGCAAGGAGTGCTCCAGTATTAAATACAAAAATCAGAGACATGTTTGGGTTAGCTAACCGTGGGAACTTCCAAAACAGGATGTTCAGTGTGGGTAAAACTCAAGGTCAGTTTTACCAACTCAAACCTGACCACCTAGCAAACTAGTTATCTTAAACCATAACAAGGGATTAAAATGTCTAGCACGGTAAGTGCTTAGCCAAGTTCAAGCACACACTAAAAATAAATGATCAAAACTATAGATTCATCAAAATAGCACGTAGGGGCGAAAAGGCGAGACTTAATAAAACAAAAGGTAAACCTAAAAATGCTTGAAATAACGAGCCTTGAAAACGCTCTACAACACAATGTCTCGCTTATGAAGCACCAAAAGAAATTTGAAGAAGAACAGCCGTGTCGCCGAAGAATGTCAAGCAACCTTCCAGGCCTATGTTGATAAAGGATATTTACGAAAAGTTTCCTCAAACGAACAGCTGCCAGCTAACGTATGGTATTTGCCGTATTCTCCGGTCGTGAGAATGGATAAATCGACAACAAAAGTGTAAATCGTATTTGAATATGCCTCTAGATGTAATGGTACTTTCTTAAGTGACACGAGTCATCCCGGGCCGAAATTACTACAAGATCTTTTCAACGTCCTTGTCCGTTTTTTTCGAAACCTTGTTGGCATCGCCTGCGAACTCAAAGAAATGTACCTCCAGATAGAGATTGAGGAGCCGGACCGATCCCACATCCGACTGTTATGGAGAGATCTTGACCCTAATCGAGAGCCAGACGTATTCGAGTTTAAGCGTGTAGTTTTGGAAATAATTCCGCCCCTATGGAGTTCGTTGGGCAGGAAATACTCGAAGAAACCAAGACTGTTATCCACTAGCAGTTGAGACCGTCTTTAAGTTCACCATATAGACGATTCTATTCACCGTCTTGAAAGCGATGATGAAGGAGTGGAGCTATACCGTCAATTGAAGGCACTATGGAGAGTCGCCGGCATGCAAGCCAGGAAGTGGATCTCTAATTTACCGAAAGTTATTCAAGGGGTTCCATCAGAAGAACACGCCACAAAGATCGTGATTAACAGCGGTCAAGATCTGATAACGAACACAATGGGAATTTCATGGAACAGTACTGAAGACTTGTTTATGGTTGCCGCTTCTCCAGTTTCCCCGTAATTTCAGACAACAAAGCGAAACGTCCTGGGTAAAGTAGCAACGATTTTTGATTCGCTGGGATTTGTACGCCCTTACGTTATTGTGGCGAAAATTCTACTTCAGGAACTGTGGTTGAAAGGCTAGGACTGGGACGACGAAGTTCAAGATGAAATAGCAAACTAAATCGGGGTTTGGTTCGAGCAATTGAAAAGTCTTTACGAGGTAAAGATTCCCCGGTGTCTGGGATGTCTAGAGCCTGTCAAGTCAAAACACATTGTGACTTTTGTCGATGCCTCTCAACAAGCCTATGCTGCAGCGGTCTATATCCGATATGATAACGATTATGTGATCATTCGTCTTATTGCAGTAAAGAGTAAAGTGGCACCATTGAACCCGGTGACAGTACCCAGACTGGAACTCATGATGCGACTTTGGGCCTGCGCTTAACACAGTCGTTGCTGACGGCCTTAGAAGTACCGATGAAGACGTTTTACTCTGACAGTAAAGATGTTTTATGGTGGATTCGAGGACGCGGCAAAGACTTCCGACCGTTCGAAGCCAACTGAATTGGTGAAATACAGATGTTCACTGAACCGTCGCAGTGGTAGCATGTCTCTACTGAAGAGAATCCAGCCGATTTATGCAGAAGAGGGGCCACGCCCTCAGAGTTAGCCGAGTGTTCCTTGTGGTGGAATGGCCCTAGCTGGCTGACAGATGATTTCAGTAAGTGGTCAAAGATGAAAGTCCTGGATAAACCCAGTGAAATGCCAGGGATGAGAAAGTCGAAGAAGAAAGAATATATAAATGCCTATGCAACCCTTATGACGTGTAATCTCCAGAAAGGAACCGCACCGAAACACAACAACACACTAGAAGAGTGGAGACTAAATCCGAAACGGTTTTGCAGTTGGACGCGTTTGGTTCCAGTACACGTGAAAGTGAGAAGAGTATTACAAAACATGCGTTACAGAGACAACAGGAATGAAAGTATGGAACTGTTGCCCGAAGAAATAAAGGATTCTGAAGGAGAAATAGTGGATTTGGCCCACCGTGAAGCTCCCTGTAACGAATACACAGCCTTGAGCTAAGGGAAGTAGATATCAAAGAAAAGCCAGTTGATAAAGCTCAACCCATGCATCGACGACTATAGAGTTATTCACAGTGATGGTCGATTAAAGTTCGCAGGTTTTCTATCATATGATCCCAGATTTCGACTCATTCTGCCTAGTGGACACTGGCTGACGAAACTTATAATTAAGCATTATAATGAGAGAGGAAATCATGTTGCTGGAGTAAACTTCACTCTTTGCCAGCGAGACTGGATCATCGTCGCGCGCGAAGAGATTCGCGAGTGGGATCACGAATGTAATGAATGTAAGTGAAGACAAAACAAATTATTGCCCCAGTCCCGTTCGTCTGTTAAGCAGGCGAAGCTCTGGATATATCTTTTTACAGATATAATCCTGATGTTGCATCCATGTGAGTGCAATATCCATGTGGATACCCAAGTACTTTACTGTGCTAACTTCCTTAAGATGGAGATCGTCAAAGCGGATGTCGATGTCATCTGATCGTCGTAAAGCAGGACGTGAACCAATCTTCATTGCCACAGGTTTGCCAGGATGTGGTACCATTTGGTTCTGTGTCAGCCAATTATTAACATTCTTCAGGTTTTTGTTAACACAATTTGCGGCGTGAATAGCGCTTGGGTCACTTGAGTGAATTTCTGTGTCGTCAGCGTAAAGCGTACAATTAGAAAATTCTACAGCTGATTTCACACCGGCATAATGAATTAAGAAAAGGGATGGTCCCAATACAGAACCCTGCGGCACTCCATAACATAAGTTCAGAATATCTGAGCTCGAGCCCTTACAGACTACATACTGTTTACGGTGTTCTAGATAACTCTCAAACCACTTATGTGTAATTCAGTTACACCTGCATTTTTTAGCTTTGAGAGTAATATCTCGTGGTTAATTACATCAAACGCTTTGCGCAAATATCAGGCAAATATCTTTAATTTGTGAAAGCTTTCAAAAATTTGAGAATCTAGAGAGAACCAATTAAAACTGGTGTATGAATAGTGTGAAATGAGGATCCACTTACAAAGTTATAGGTCTAAGAAACCGCTTCCCCATAAATGCAGCGTCAATTCAGCGATAAATATGACAAACTTTGAAAAGTTCTCTTTCCTAGGCGACTTGTCAGAGATAGATGAATCGATTAGCAAAACTAGACCGGCCGTGGTGTTTATTACAAACGACGAGCATGTTTTGTTTACCTATACATTCAGGTTTTTTAATGTCGTAAAAGAAAATAGATGCTAGAAAATTGGCGGCCGTTGATCAAAACCATGAAGAAGAGATGAACACTTAAGATTTAGCCGCTTCTTGAATACTTCGTCAAATTGCTACAAGTATTTAAAACCAAACATCGATGATAACAAATCACATTTGCGAGAAATACACCCTAAAAAATTGTCAGTAACAGTCAATGCCTTTCCATTTGTTCAAATACCGCCTTCCTTCTAGATAGGCTGTAGACACCATGTTATGGTGTTGGTAGGTTCGTGATTTAGTTTTAATTAACTCAGCTCGGTTTTACAAGATTTGTAAGTTAAATTTACATAGGAACTAAACAAAGTACAGCAAAGGAATAAGGAAAAAATTTTAGCAATAAAATAGGAAGAATTAGGATCATCCAAATAGCAAAGGCTAATCTAGTGGACGACCCCTAATTATAAGATACAGTTAAAGGAAAAATTAAGAATAGATTTTTTTTATGTAAAAAGCATTACTTCATGCACTAAGGTAGATAATTAAAAAGAATAACAATTAAGTATAGAGTTCTTTAAGGTTTTACGAAACATTCTAAGAAAATTTGAATTATATTAGTTATACTTGTAGGTAAGCGAATTTTAGGGACCGTAGGTCATATTGAGGAGTATTAACTGAGGCTACATAAAGGTTTCTGTTACATGATTGCCTCGTTGAATAGCAATGAAGAGAAGATGTAGATTTGAAATATTTACTGAAACAAGGGGGTAACAGTCTATGTGACCACTAATAAACAAAAGAGAGAATTTGTAATTCAGTAACATCACTGAGTTTAAGGAGATCGAAAGATTTAAACAGAGGCTCAGAATGGGATTTGGTTCAGAGAAAGAGATATTCTGATTGCTTTTTTTGGATAACAAATAATTGTGTTAGAAATAAGGGAAAGGTTAAACCCCAGACATGGACGCCATAAGTGAGGAATGGATAGATAAGGGAGTAATAGAGCATGGCAAGAATATCTTGGTTGATAAAGTGTCTCACTTTGACAATATACCTGCAGTTTTGGATAGTTTCAAACAAAGCTCATTAATATGACTTTTCCATGTTAAGTTAGAATCAAATGTTATGCCCAGGTACTTAGTGGAGTCAACTTGTTTAACAAATACATCATCAATTTTAATTCTCAATGACTGATTAGGTTTAATTTTACTGGAATGAAAAAGAATAAAGTTAGTTTTAGAAATACTAAGTGCTAATCGATTAGATTTCATCCATTCAGCAACAGATTTTTGTTCACGATTTAGAGTTGCTTCAAGGTGACTAGGATTTTTGCTTGAGAAATAAATGGTAGTATCATCAGCAAATAGATGGAGATGTTAGTAAGCTAGAAGTATTGGACAAATCATTAACATGTAATAAGAATGAAAGGGGTCCTAAAATAGACTCCTTGTGGGACACCACAAGTCACAGGTAATGAAGGTGAATTATGACCATTGACATTTACAAATTGTTCTCTTTGGAATAAGTAAGATTTAAACCAATGAAGCACGACACTTCTTATTCCATAGTGGTTAAGCTTAGTTAATAGGATTGTATGATTAACAGTATCAAATGCTTTTTTCAGGTCTATAAATATACCACAACCAATTCCGTTATTATCAATGGACTGCCGAATACATTCAGTGATAGAAATAAGAGCATGGGTACTCGAACATTTTTCTCGGAAACCAAACTGAAGTGGATAAAGTATTTTTAATTCTTCCAAATAACTGTAGAGGCGATGGTACATAGCTTTTTTCAAATAATTTACAAAAGTTAGAAATAACAGAAATTGGTCTACAATTGTCCATGTTAAATCTTGAGCCCTTCTTAAAAAACAGGTGTAATCCTCGCTAATTTTAATTTCTGAGGAAAAATACCACTAACAAAGGAATCATTGACTAAAAATGCAAGAGGCTCGGAGATATAGTCCCTAATAGTTTTCAAAATAGTAACAGGTACACTGTATGGGCCAGAAGACTTGCTAGCATCCATCTTGCCAATAAAAGTCCAAATTTCATTTGAAGTGACAGGGGATAAAAAAATTGATCCTGAGTAGTTACCCTAAGGTAGAATAAGGGCTATAACTTCCCCGGGGGTTCCCTTCTCCGTAGTCTTACCAATATTAGCAAAGAAGTTGTTAAAGATATTAGCAATGTCATTAGGGTTATCAACAGACTTATTGTAAACCTTACCAAGCCCTTTACAGCTTTCAAATTGGCGGACTATCGTAAGACACTCGTTATGCCTCATAATCGATTTAAACGTAATTCGAAGTTTATAATTCAAGCACGTTTTGGCCTACTTTCAAGATAAAGAAAATACAATCAGAGGAGAATATGAGCGCGCAGCTTTTTGATAATAGTCATTACTTGCTATCGGATTTGTGGCCGAAATGTTTTGAAGCTAGTTGGAGTTAGAGTAAGATTTGGAGTTAATCAGAGGGATAATACTGAAGACTTTGTAACACCAGGGCATGGTACATTAAAGAAGAAAGCATTGTGATCCAAGACTCTTGGTACCTTTCCCTTGGGGAGTTTTCTCTGGCAAGCTACTTTCCCCACTAACGTCCGAACATCTGATTGTTTTTTTTTATTGCTCCATGTCTGTTCCAAAATTAGATTGTGAGGGGACAAGATTTTTCTATTTTCTAACTGCCTTGTATTTTGATTTACTCTCCAGGGACCTGTCCAACAACAAGTTTCAGAAATTATCCTCAGGAATGTTCCAGAACAACAGTAGACTATCCTACCTGTAAGTAGAATCCTTCTAAAAGTTTATACTTTCACTAGTTCTTAGTCATGGGATAGGGGCGACGAAGTAATTTCACTTAGGATACTTTCCACTCATCATAACTTCCTGTATTGCAGTTATGATGAGTGCAGGTTAACCCTCCTGTGGCATGAGAAATTGAAAAGAGGGTTATGAAGAGGTTACTGAGCTTGTGCGCGCGCGTGCTTTGAGATAATGTAAGCTAAAATGTCACGAACAAATCATGCGGAGTATTTTTCTTTGACGAGCGCAAGTTTCTTTTAGAGGAGTTGAAAGTTTTAAGTTTTTCGAGTGGCACTTTGTTTGGCGGTCGTTGATATTTACCGTGTTTACCGTCACTTTATCGTTTACTGTATTACGAATAGAGGCGTTTGTTTGATTTCTGTTTGACCTTCTGACACTTTTGGTGACCACCATGGGAGAAAGGTATGAGCTGTTATTTTTTTGAGGTCTCGTTTGCGAGTTGAGTTTTGGAGTTGAGCGATGTGGCTTCCGAATCCGAGGATAGCGATGTTATCGAAGTTACCGCGGAGGAAAACGACAAAACTGGACCGAATGGAGTCGAGAAATTAAGAGAAGGAGACGTAGCGCAAGTACAAAACTGACAAAACTCAGACACGAGTTGGAAAGACTACTCGTAAAAGATTCCGAAATAACGGACTTAGAAAGTGCGATTGAATAGATGTGGGAAGCCTTAGAGGACGCACAGGAAATTTCACAGGAACTGACCGCGTTTTATGTCGAAGTCGAAGAAGAAGCTGGGAAAAAAAGAAACATTTGAAGAGTCCGAAACGATCAAAAGAGACCTACAAAGAACGATTGAAGCGGGAAAAAATGCGATCAAAGTCCGCGCGTCCAAAACCGTAAATTTGAACCGGCCGTTAAGCAAGAACGCAGTGAATCGCTACAAGCAGTCGGCCCGAGAAGATCAGCTGAACGAAAGTTACGACAGCCACGACGACCGAAATCGATATTTGAAGCCGTTAACAGTTCCGACGTTTGATGGTGACAAACGAAAGTTTGAAGATGTTTGGGCCATTTTTACAAGTCTCGTAGGCGAGTTAACGGAGGCAGTACATTTGAATATAGCAAGGCTATGACAATGCCTTACAGGGAACGCTTTGGAAGCCATCCGTGGTCTTGCAGTCACCGCCCACGAATACGAGGAGGCAAAAGAAGTATTTAAGACGACTTGTGGAGATACGCGCCAGCTTCTACGAGCCTACTTGGATACACTAGAACAGGCGCCGTTGATAGGAAGCAACGACATCCACGCGTTTGAAAAATTTGTTGACGTTGTTAGAATTACTGGTAAAGTTACAAGCCGAAGGAAGAGACCAGGAGTTACGAGATGGAACTCTTCACGGCCTGCTGGTGAAAGATTTGCCTGATCGTCAGCTAGAGAATTACAGTCGCTGTTTAAAGGAATACGGCAGACAAAGATCATTCATAGCTTTTAAATAATGGGTGACTGTCGAAGTCAGATTCGGAATAGAAGCAGCGGTGAACGGGATTAAGTCGAAACCTGTCGAGTACGTCAAACTACCGAAAGTACCGAAATACCAGGATCGGAGCAGGATGCGAAATTTACATAGTGTTGCAATAGGGAAAGAGACACGTGGTGTGAAGCCTCCATGTTCGCTCTGTCACAATTTCGATCACGGGGTGTGATATTGCAAGGAGTTTGGCGACGGAGGAGTGGATGACCGCTGGAAGATCGCAAAAGAAAGAAAGCTGTGTTTCCGTTGCCTAGCCTCTGATCATGGGGGAAAGATTGCTTAAATGGCCCTCAAGTCTTCTTCATAGAGGTGAAGGTTTGTCAGAAACTGGACCGAAGACAACGTTGCCTTATGTTGACGATGAGAGACGCCAGATGTTTCACAGGAGGGGGCGCCCGCGGTCACCCCGACTAGCAGTAATGAGGGAACGCCGAGTTAACCTTCTTCGTTACGAGCTGTCCCTGCGGGGATGAAGGCAAATGGTAGAAAAATAAAACTAAAGCAATCCTAGAGGATGCGTTGACCAAAACTCTCCTTCCTGAAGATGTTACTGGGGTACTGGGACTGGCAGAGCCATTCGAAAAATTTCAAGTTCATGTTCTCAACGACATCTTCGAAACGTTTTAGTCCATGCCATTGAAAATTCAAATTTAAAGAGTAGATGGCAGGTTTTCAAAGGATATGAGAGTAAAAACATATACTCAGAAAGTTGGAAGCAGTTACAGAGCTGTGAACTAGAACAAACCGCAGAGGAAACGGCCTCACGTGACCCAATGCAGTTTTCTCAAGCCGGCAAATGATGGATGGACTTGTTGATCTTTTGATTGGCATTGATAACGCTGAACCCCATTATTCGCATGTTGATCTCCGATAGAAACATGGTGGACCTATCGCCCGCCTCGGACCACTTGACTGGAGTAGTATTGATGCAGCTGATGAAAGCGAAACCGCGAGAACATGATCACACTTTAAGTTATTCGTTCCTTGTTCACCAAGAGCCTAATTGGAGCGAGAGAAAAGAATCGTGTTGCGATGTCGACAACAGCTTAAAGATGTTCTGGGAAATTGAGAGGTCTGGCACAGACGGCGATGAGAGACTGGTACTCACCGAAGAAGAAAGCAAAGGGAAAGATTCCCTCAAGTACAAAAATGGAAGATATCTTGTAGCCGTTCGTTGGAAAGAAATAAACCCGATATTCCTTGCACTAAACCTATGATACTTTCTCGCATACGAAGCACCAAAAGAAATTTGAAGAAGAACAGCCACGTCGCCGAAGAATATCAAGCAACCATCCAGGCCCATGTTGCTAAAGGATATTTACGAAAGGTTCCCTTAAACGAACAGCTGCCAGCATACGTCTGGTGTTTGCCGCATTTTTCGGTCGTGAGAAAAGATAAATCGACAACAAAGTGCGAGTGGTGGTTGACTGTGCCGGTAAATGTAATGGTACTTCCTTAAATGACATGATTCATCCCGGGTCGAAATTACTACAAGATCTTTTTAACGTCCTTGTTCGTTTTCGTCGAAACCCTGCTGGCATCGCGTGGGAAATCAAAGAAATGTACCTCCAGATATGGATTAAAGAGCAGGAATGATCCCACTTCCGTCTGTTGAGGAGAGATCTTAACGCTAACCGAGAGCCAGATGTAATCGAGTTTACGGGTGTAGTTTTTGGAAAGAACTCTGCTCCTATGGGGTCGTAGGTTGTTGCACAGGATAGCGCTCGAAGAAAAAAAAACAGTTAAGTTAACCTATACGGAAGATTCTATTGACAGTCTTGGTAGCGATGATGAAGGAGTGGAGCTATACCATCAATTGAAGGCACTATGAGGAGTCGCCAGTATGCAAGCCACGAAGTGGATCTCTAATTCACCGAAAGTTATTGAAACGATTCCATCAGAAGAACACGCCACAGGGATAGTGATTAACAGCGGACAAGACCCGATAACGAAGACACTGGGAATTCCGTGGAACAGTACCGAAGACGTGTTTACCTTTGCCGCTTCTCCAGTTTCCCGGAATTTCAGACAACAAAGGGAAACGTCCTGCGTAAAGTAGTAATGATTTTTAACCCACCGGGATTAAACGAACAGCTGCCAGCTAATATAACGTATTTGCCGCATTTTTCGGTCGTGAGAATGGATAAATCGACAACAAAGGTGCAAATCGTATTTGATTGTGACGCTAAATGTAATGGTACTTCCTTAATTAAATGACATGATCCATCCCGGGCCGAAATTACTATAAGATCATTTCAACGTCCTTGTCCGTTTTCGTCGAAACCCGGTTGGCATCGCCTGCGACATCAAAGAAATGTATCCCCAGATAGAGATTAAGGAGCAGGACCGATACCACTTCCGACTGTTGTGGAGAGATCTTGACCCTAATCGAGAGCCAGACGTATTCGAGTTTAAGCGTGTAGTTCATGGAAATAATTCCGCCCCTATGGAGTTTGTTGCGCACGAAAACGCTCAAAGAAACCAAGACTGTAATCCCCTTGCCGCTGAGACTGTCTTTAAGTTCACCTATATGGACGGTTGTATTGACCATCTTTAAAGCAATGATGAAGGATTGGAGCTATACCATCAATTGAAGGCACTATGGGGAGTCGTCGGCGTACAAGGCAGGAAGTGGATCTCTAATTCATCGGTAGTTGTTGAAGCGATTCCATCAGAAGAACGCGCCACAGAGATCGTTATTAACATTACTGAAGACGTGTTTACAGTTGCCGCTTCTGGAGGTTCCCTAAAATTTCAGACAACAAAGCGAAACGTCCTGCGTAAAGTAGCAACGATTTTTGACCCGCTGGGATTCGTATGCTCGTACGTTATAGTGACGAAAATTCTACTTCAGGAGTTGTGGATGCTAGGCTACGACTGGGACGATGAAGTTCAAGATGAAAGAGCAAACCAAATCGGAGCTTGGTTTGAGCAATTGGACATTCCTGACGAGGTGAAGATTCCCCAGTGTCTGCTATGTCCAGAGCAAGGGCGTAGCCAAGGGGGGTCCTGGGGTACCCGTGACCCCTCCTTGGTAGGCCTTCTTTAGAGCAAAAAACCTACAATATTCAGGTGGAGAAAACGCCATGAGAATATCTTGGCCGTAAAAGCCATTGTTGAAAAGCACACTTTTTTTAAAATTGTTTTTTTGTAAAGTATTTTCGTCAACGGCTCTTCTATTTAGTTAATATAGACTTTCATGCCGCGAGAATACGACTAAGCCCGCCGATATACGCGGGAGAGCAGCGGTGTAAGTGGTGAGTAGCCTCTGTGATCCCCCTTTGAAAAATCCAGGCTACGCCCCTGCAGAGTCTGTCAAGTCAAAGCACATTGCGATTTTTATCGATTCCTCTCAAAAAGCCTACGGTGCAGCAGTCTATATCCGATACGATAACGATAATGTAACAAGTCGCCTGATTGCAGCAAAAAGTAAAGTGGCGCCATTGAACCCGGCTACAATACCCAAACTGGAACTCATGATGCGATTTTTGGCCTGCGCTTAACACAGTCGTTACTGACGGCCTTAGATGTACTAATGCAGAGCGTGACGTTTTACTCTGACGGTAGAGATGTTCTATGGTGGATTCGAGGACGCCGCAAAGACTTCCGACAGGTAGTCAAAGATGAAAGTCCAGGATAGACCAAGTGAAATGCAAGAGATGAGAAACTCGAAGACTAAAGAAGACATGAATGCCTATGGAACCCTTATGACGTGTAACTTACAGAAAGGAACCGCACCGAAACACAGCAACACACTAGAAGAGTGGAGACTAGATCCGAAACGGTTTTCCAGTTAGACGCATTTGGTTCAAGTACACGTGGGAGTGAGAAGATTGCCACAAAACATGCGTTACAGAGATCCCAGGAATGAAAGTATGGAACTGTTACCCGAAGAAATAAAGGATCCTGAAAGAGAAATGTACGTCTGGAACAAGACGAAGCTTTCCGTGACGAGTACACAGCTCTTAGCTCAGGGAAGTCGAAATCAGAGAAAAGCCAGTTAATACAGCGTAATCCGTGCATCAAGACGATGGAGTTATCCGCAGTGATGGTCAATTAAAGTTCGCAGGTTTTCTTCCATATGATACCAGATTTCCAATTATTCTGCCTCTTTGACACTGGGTGACGAAACTTATTGTGAAGCATTGTCATGAGAGAGGGAATCATGCAGCTGGAGTTCACTTCACTCTTTGCCAAGCGAGGAGATTCGCGTGTGGGATCATGAATGTAATGAATGTAAGAAAAGACGAAACAAGTCAGCTTGTCAGATTATGGCCCCACTCCTGCAAAAGAGGCTCCGTTTCAGCTTCAGAACCTTCGCCCAAACAGCCGTAGACTTTGCAGGTTCTTTCTATACTGTTCAAGGACGCAGACAACCACGACAGAAAAGGTGGCTGTGCCTTTTTACTTGCTTCGAAAGACGAGCAGTGCATTTAGAGATGATTTGGATATATCAACAAAGTTGAAATGGTAAATTGGCCACCGTAATGATTACAGAAGCTGACATTTCGAGCGTTAGCCCTTCGTCGGAGCCTTCGCTCCGACGAAGGGCTAACGCTCGAAATGTCAGCTTCTGTAATCATTACGGTGGCCAATTTACCATTTCAACTTTGTTGATATATCCAAATTATTTCGTTACTCCCACCGACGCAGCCCCAAACAGTTTCTTTCGAAACTATCAGCCTTTATGCATTTAGAGATGGCCTGGGGGACTAGATGCCGACACGTTCTTAAACACCTTCGCTCGTTTAACCAGTCGTCGTGGAGTTTTTAGACAAGTGACAAGCGATAGAGATACAAATTTCGTAGGCGCAGTGGGTAAGTTTAAAAAAATTGGCAGTTAGTTAAACGGAAAACATCTTCATAGGAAGACAGTAGAGCTTGGAGTGAAATGGAGATTCAATCCAACAGCTGCTCCACACTTTTGAGGAGCCCATAAAGTAATGGTGAAAACTGCTAAGAAAGCTACTTACGTCGTTGAGGGAGAAGGAGACGTGAATGACTAGGAGATGATCACCGTGGTCGCTAGGGTGGAGTCCCTCCTTAATTCCTGTCCGTTGACTTATCACAGTTCAGGTCGATGTTCTATTGACACATAACCATTTCTTGCTTGGCTAAATGGGGGGACACTTCGCTCCTGAGGCGGCTGAAACCACTGCTATGCATCCGTGTCAACGATGGCGAAAGGTTCAAGACATTAATTATTTGACGAGTGTGGAGGAGCTGGCTTAATGAATTTTTTCCAGCCCTTAACTGTCGACCAAAGTGGAGTTCAGAATGCCGAGACCTAAAAGTTGAGGATGTGGATCTTGTGACTCAGGCCGATATTCCAAGAGGACGTTGGCCATTAGGAGGGATTGTTGAAGTGTATCCTGGACGAGATGGCCACACCCGTGTAGCTAAAGTTGCGTGTGTTGTCAAGGCTGTCATGAGACCGATTAGGAAACTGATTTCGCTTGGAATAAGTAAATAATTACTAAATTAGAAACACACAAGGACTATCTCTCAGTGCGGGGAGGGGAAAATGTTAAGAAGACGTTACCGAACTTCTGCGGGCGTGACGGGTGCGCATGCGCTTTGAGATTATGTGAGTTAAAATGGTGGCAACAAGTCACGGGGACTTTTCTTTTACGTGTGCGAGTTTCTTTTAGTGGAGTTGAAAGTTTTGAGTTTTTTGAGCGGAAATTTGTTTGGCGGTCGTTGGTATTGTTTATAAAGGCGGAGCTTAGAGTTATTAATATGCACGCGCGAAGTTCAAAATAAATCCGTTCAACTCCCCAAGGCCCTTAGGATGGGGTAGAATTGAAGAGAGAAAATATATGTTCTAGAAATGTTAGATTTGATACTATTTCCAGGCATGGGATTCCCAGGATATGTTGCATGAGTCCTTTATACTTTTTAAGAAAACATATCCATATGCAACCCAACGCGCTGATATCTTCGTTTAGAAGAAATTCGGCCTCGAAGTTATCATACAGCTATTTCCCATACTGAAATTTACCCAGAGTAGGTCAAGTTGAAGAGATAATTGATAAAGGTTACAGAGGTAGTACCGAGCCAAAAATGGTTGTTATTTTATTACGAAAATCTTTTCTTTGAAAACCATATAGTTTAAGTTCAAGTTTAAGTTTAATTAATTCGCCACGGGAATGGCAGGAGAAAGGAACAGAACTTTCGTTCCAATTGACACCTAACCCCTTTTTTACCCACCCATTCCACCCAGGGGAGGACATCTATCACACAGTAATCTCGTGTGTAGGAAATTAACGTCTCCTACGCCAACCCTGCAGGAGACGGGACCGCCATTTATTCGTCCCTATCCGAGAAGACTAGAATATCTAAACCATTTCCTGATGTTATAGAAAGGCAGCATATTCTTCTCAATTATTTTAAGACCTTGAGTGTTGGTCCGGCCGGGGCTCGAACCCTCGAGCCCCCACACAACAGTCCAGCGCTCTATCCATGGGGCTTACCGGGAGGCGGTTTTGATATTTTATATAGCTGTGAAAACACTAAACGCAGGAGGACCTTTGCCTTTTAGCGGCCATTTTTCTTTATTGTGTCATGCCATTTGTCGTCTCGGTCTTTGAAATTTAGTGCCCTCGCATACGTAAATATCCCGGATGTGTCATATAATTCTGCCCGATGTAGCGTGTTTACCGTGAGTTTACCTCTTACCGTGTTACGAATTAATGTTTTTATTCGATTTCCGTTTCGCTTCCTAACAAAGAGTGAAATATCTATAGTAGAAATTAGTAACTCATGAGACTTTGTCGGCTTTTTTTTACCTTAGCTTATGTAGAAAGTCTGGGCAGTATTTTTAAGCAAGAACGTCGGTAGCGACCTCAAGCTGATAAATAACTTCTTTATCCTATCTTTTCTCTCCATTTCAAACCACTTTGTCCCAAGAAAAAAAAATGGTTTTCAAATGGCCTTTGTGATAACAAGTGTGTCATTAAGAGGGTTGACACTCGGCCTTAAAGCTTTTTCGTAATAAATTTGAATCCATCCCAAAAGGTAACTCAGAAAGTTAAGACAGGAGGTACTTGTTTGCAATTGAGTTGATTGATGGGACTTTCGCTCCAGGAAAATCTGAATTCTCCAAAAGAATTTGTTCATTGTAAACGTTTGGCGAAGTATTGAGTTGTACTACAAATGCCCTTTAAGTAAGTTTGTACGTTTTAATTCCGTTCAATTTAAACATTTCTACCATAAATTGCACAGTAGAAAGTGGAGAAATTGAATGTGTAAAAGCTGTTTAAATTTCTCTTTTCACGTAATTTTTTCGAAGAAAAAAGACTAGATATACGCACGCCATACCAATTTGTTTGGAAGCCTTTTAAATCATTCTTATCTTTACGCAAATAGAATGTTTCTGTGAAGCCTCTCTGTTTGATTTTAATTACCTCTGTTTTCTCTACGATCTACTCGTTAATTATTGTTCAACTTATAGAGGATCTTGTCGTTATTACAGCCTAAATGATTCGGGTTCTTTTGACAGGCATTTCATTAAGTTTTAGAAAAAAGGCCTATTCCCTCGGGTGTTACTCAAGACTTCGTGCACAGTTTTTCCCAATACGGACTGACCTATGCCGAATAACGTTATGTTCGTCGGTTTGGAAAGAAGCCTTGATTCATATTTCGTTCTCTACTTGTTACATTTATCGTGAGAAATTGAAAGAAATGAAACATATGCAAGAGGAAATCAGTAACTCGTACGAGAATTCTAAGTTAAGTATTTTCTCTGATTTTCTTGATGAACTTTATATATAGGAAACCGGATAACAAAAAGCCTCAAGCAAACTGTAAACTGTATTATTGTCATTGGGTAACTTCATTATACTGTGAAATATTAGACTTTTAAAGTGGGTTATACTCAGTTTTCTTTTGATATTTCTCCGGCGGCAAGATACCTTCAACGTAATGTCAACATATGCTAGTGGATGTCACAAAATTGAGCATTTTGGGTACGGAAAGCATTTAAAATTTGACTGGTGCACAGGGTTTATAGATTGTTGGATCACTCTACGGTGGAATGAACTAATGATTTTTAATGTAGCTCATACTTTAAGGACGTGACAATTTACATGTATGACTTTTGAGTCGCATTCCGAACGATTTACTGCACTAACGCCATTAGCAGCTCCTTCTACTAGATCTCTTTGGGGAAAAACTGTCGTTTGCTTTTTCGGTCTCGTGCGTTGGGAAAATTGATAGAGGTCTTGTGATCTCCAGTTAAGTGATAGCTCTTCAATATGATGTCTTTACGTTCAAGCTGCACAGAGAATTCTATAAGACATTCGCATCTGATCGAGGAATATCTTTTGTGTCAAGCCAATTAAGCTTTAAAAACGAGAACCAAGGGCATTTTTTACCATAGCTGGTAATATGTTATTATTCGAAACGTACATTATCTTACAGCTCAAAGCTCAATTTTGTTTGATGATATATTTGTCATAAGTACTTGTCCAATAATCAATTAAAGAACTTAACCCCAGGTGTGTTCAGTGGGTTGGGACGGTTGTACAAAATGTAAGTAAGAACCAATTGTGCCAACAAATTAATACCAGACTGAGACAGTCTGACTATCAAAACATTCGCCTAACACTCACGCTTGAAACAGACCCAGCAATGCAGTGTATCTCAACTAAATCTTCTCTTGCATGTATCTCATAATGGGGAATTTTTTGAAAGAGTACTGCTTATAAGTTTGGGATAAATTGTTTAATGTTCACCTTTAGGACGTGTTTGCTTTTTCGTGAGAACAACATTTGCGTTCCTTAACATTGCATATTACAAATTGAAATGTTACAAACTGTTTAGATTTAACAAATGTGAGATATATTATCAAAGAAATATGTTTCATCAAAAAACTTTTATTATAACTTGATAATCCAGAGAGGATCATCTAAAACTGATATATGAATATTGTAAAATCAGGATCCACTTAGAAAGTTGTCAGTCTAAAACTATGCTTCCCCATGAATGCAGCGTCAATAGAGCAAGAAATAATATGAACGTTGAGAGGTTTTCTTTTATGGCTGACTGTTTATTCGAAAAAGATATATTAATTAGCAAATCTTGACCGGCCGTGATGCGTATTACAAATAATGTGCCTGCTTTGTTTAACAATAAATTCAGGATTTTCTATGCTGAAAAAAAAGTAAAAAATTGAAAATTGACAGCCCTCGATGAAATCGTTGGAGAAGAGATGAACATTTAAGATTCAGCTGGTTCTTGAAAAAAACTCGTCAAATTGTTACAAGTATTTAAAAACCAAACATTTATGTAATGATTACAAATTCGCATCATCTCTTAGCTCAAATGTGGTCAGGTTCAATTTTTACTTATGTCGGTTTTAGTTGGATGTTTGTTCAAGGTGTGCCTCTGCATTTCGACTTGTTATCGATTTGAAAGTAAAACGCACTTTATCATTCATGTATTTTCAAGTAAGCGACATTTCTTGGTACGTTTGAAATCTCTTTTTTACCATGTTGTTGTACAATTTTGCTTCTGAAACCAAAAAAGGCTCTTAATTCAAAAACAGGTAAAGGAAAGCCTTGAGTCCAGGACTCTGTCATTACATTCTATACGAGTACTCTAATGCATTATCTTCGAAGATTTACCTCTGTTCCGTTTTAAAATGTCATGGAAAGTCAAATTGTAAGTGAATGCGAATATGTGTTTTGGAGTTGTCAGTCTGCTTGTTTGTTTTCTGTAATGGCGTGTGTAAATCAGTTATTCTTCCACCGAAAAGCTGAAGTCAATGAGACTCTTTCTACCTAGACACAAGGAGACTTAATGACACTTTTATTCATCGAATTCCTTCGTTTCTGCCTTGAAATCTACGACGAAAGTGTATTTTAGGATTTTGAACTGGTGCTGAATAAAATTCTTTCTTAGCCTAAACTTATAAATTTGTTTGTATCTGGTGCATTTCAAACCCATGTGTAGCTTAAAGGTCAAACAGGGATTGTCACTCACTAAATTAGCTCGCCAATAAGTCTTGTGATAGCGTTCGTACGAAATTGTTTTTTTTGTTGTTGTTGTTGTTGTTAAGTCCGCGTTTTACTAGTCCGCGTTTTACTAGTCCGCGTTTTACTAGTCCGCGTTTTTCTAGTCCGCGCTTTTCTAGTCCGCGTTTTACTAGTCCTCATTTTACTAGTCCGCGCTTTACTAGTCCGCGTTTTACTAGTCCAGTCCAGTCCAGTCCAGTCCAGTATACGAAATACCATATGCCACATAAACGTACTGCACTTACACTGTACTATTTAACAGATTGACCTTAACCCTAAATTCACTTAACTTAACAGCACTATGAAGCATATATTAGGCGAGTTTAAGTCCCATTAAATGTAACGTAAATAAGTTATTTTGTTTACAGGCATTTCATGTCAGCTTAAACCTATATTAAAGTTTAGCCTTAAGATAGTATAAGCTCGGTTTAAGGCAGACTTAAAACCGGTGTAGAAGTTTCTTAAACCTTAACTTAAACTTAGTAAACTTAAATTTAAGACGGGATGAATCCACGTTTAAGACAACTTAAATAAGCTTTTTCGGTTTACTACAGCTAAACAGTACTTAGATGCGTATTTTAGACGAGTTTAAGTTCCATTAAATGTAACGTAAACGAATACTTTTGTTTACAGACATTTAATGTCAGCTTCAACCTACATTAGAGTTTAGCCTTAAGATAGTATAAGCTCGATTTAAGGCAGACTTAAACCGGTGTATAAGTCGCTTAAACGTCAACTTAAACTTAGTAAACTTAGATGTAAGACGGGATTAATCCACGTTTAAAACAACTTAAATAAGCTTGAAGGAGTGGAGCTATACCGTCAATTGAAGGCACCATGGGGAATCGCCGGCATGCAAGCCAGGAAGTGGATCTCTAATCACTGAAAGTTACTGAAGGGATTCCATCAGAAGAACACATCGTGATTAACAGCGGTCAAGACCTGATAACGAAGACACTGGAAATTTCATGGAACCATACTGAAGACTTGTTTATCGTTGCCACTTCTCCAGTTTCCTCGGAATTTCAGACAACAAAGCGAAACGACCTGGGTAAAGTAGCAAAGAGGGTGACCTCAAGCTGATGGATAATTTCTTCAACCAATCTTTTTCTCCCTTTCAAACCACTTTGGTTGCAAGAATAAAAATTGTTTTCAAAATGGATTTTGCGATAGCAAGTGTGTGATTAAGAGGGTTGATAGGCGGCCTAAAAGCCTATTCGTAACACATTTTTAGTCCATCTCGTGAGGTACTTGTTTACAATTGAAGCAATCGATGGAACTTTCCTTCAATTAAAATCTGAATTCTCTTAAACAATTTTTTCGTTGTAAAATTGTAATAGAAGAATTAAGTTCTACTACAAATACACTTTCGGTAAGTTTTTACGTTTTAATTCGGTTCAATTTGGACATATCTACCGTAAATTGCACAATAAAAAGTGAAGAAATTTAATGAGAAAAGCTGCATTAAATTCGCTCGTGTCTAGTTTAAGTTTCAGTCAGACCACTTAGGCCAGATTTACACACGCCAGTTTTTTTGGAAGCCTTGAAAATCATCTTTACCGTTATGTAAATCGAAATAATTTGGTGAGGCCTCTCTCTTTAATTTGATTTAAGTCTGTGTTCTCCACCATCTACTAATGTCACATGCGACTTTATCGGCTTCCCAGTTTAGTATTTTCTCTGACCTTGTGTATCGACGTTATACTCTGAGTAGGTAAATAATTTTTCCTTTAATATTTCACCACCGACAAGATACCTTTCCTCCAATTGGGTGGAACTTATTGTTATCAAAAATGCAAGTGGATGACAACAAAGTGCGCACTTTGGATAGAAAAGGTTTTGAAAATTGAATTAAACTGGTGTGCAGTGTTTATAGATCACTGGGTTAACATCACTTTGTGGCGGAATGAACAAGTGATTTTAAAGTAGGTCATACTTGAAAGAGAGAATTTACGTAAATGAATTTATGAGTTGCATTACGAACGGTTTACTGCATAAGCTAAACTCGCGGCAAAAACTGAAAATTATAAAACGAAGCATTAAAGCTGCTAGTGTCATACTCCGAACACGAACAGTCTACTGTTATGTGAACGTAAGTAAAATTTCTTAAGGACACTCAGGTCTGAATATTTCGGTCTTTCTGAGTGGAATAAATGGAGAGAAGTCTAGAAGTTTCCAGTTTTGTGGTAGCTCTTAAATACGATGTCTTTACAACCAAGCTCCTCAGAGAGTCCTACAGGACATCTGTAAAATTAATATAAATATAGAGGCAAGACCGATATAACGTAGATAAGTTTTAAAACGGAGCACTATATTTCGGCTGGCCAAACCAGGCTGGTTTGGCCAGCCGAAATAATGTGCTCTGTTTTAAAACTTATCTACGTTATATCGGTCTTGCCTCTATATTTATATTCGTTATTTTGCGCCAATTAGATCACTGCTGACCCAACATACAAGAGTAGGATTATCGTCCACGGTTGCTTGCTGAACATTTCACTGTAAAATTAACCTCCTTTTGGATCTGATTGAGGAATATTCGTTTACCTCAAACTGATCCAGCTTTTAAAACGAGAACCAAAGGTATCTTTTGTTATAGCTGAAGTATTTTAAGGTTCCAATCATTATCTAAGAACTCAAAGCTGACATTTTGTTGCGATATTCTGTTTGTCGTAGGTACTTATCCAATAATTATTTAAAGAACCTACCCTCAGGAGTTTTCAGTGGGATAGGACGTACATACGAATTGTAAGTAGGTTACATAGGTGACATAGCTTAATTGACCACTCCCCATAAGGGCTTTTCAGGGCCAACACCCACCCATCTCACCCCAGGGAAGGACATCTACCACACAGTAGTCTCGTGCGTGGGAAATTAACGTCTCCTACGGTTTATTCGTTCATATCCGTGAAGACTAGATAAGCTATCCATTTCTTGCTATAGAAAGGTTGCAAATTCTCCTCATTTATTTTAAGACCATGAGTATTGGTCCGGCCGGGGCTCAAACCCTCGACCTCCCGCACAACACAATCCGGCGCCCTAACCAACGCAGCTATATTCTCCGCGCCAAAGTAGGAACCAAATTTCTTGAAAGAATTGAAGCCAGACTGAAAAAGCCTGACTACTACAACATCCACTCAACACTCGCGAATAAAAAAGGCCTGGCAATGCAGTAAAAAATTATTACACATGTATCTCGAAAAAGGGGGAAAAGATTGAAAGAGTACTGCTAATTAATTTGGGATGAGATGTTTATCGTTCATTGATCACGCCAAACTTTAAAGAATAATATTCTTATTCTTTAGTATTGCATATCCTACCGATTGAAATATCGCAAATTGTTTTAGATTCAACAAATGTGAGATCTTTACAATCAATCTACTCAGAGTCCTATGAGACATCTACGAAATTAACCTTCTTTCAGATTTCCTCGGGCCAATCCTGCTTTTAAAACGAGAACCTTGGTCGCCCTTTGTTATAGCTGAAAATATTTTCTGGTTCCAATAATAACTAACAGCTCAAAGCTAACGTTCCGTTGTGATGATCTTTCCGTCATAGGGACTTATCCAATAATCAGCTAAAGGACTTAACCTTAGAAGCTTTCAGAGGGTTGGAAAAGCTTTTCAAACTGTAAGTACGAACCAAATTTGCCAACAAAATTGGAACCAGACTGAAACAGTGAGACTACTAGAACATCTACCAAACACTTACGCTTGCTCTGTTACGGGAGGTTTTCAAGAAGAAAATTTGTGTTCCTTAATATTTGATATTACATGTACATATTAAAATAAAAAAACTGTTTAGACATAACAATTGATATATTATCGAACAAGCACGTTTCATTATATCACCATTTCATAAATTATCTTATTAGATGTTGTCACGAGCCCACCTAGCGTATGGAACAATTAAAAATTATACTTTTAAAAGCAACCTGTACTTTACAAAACAGAATTTCTATTGATGGTATATCATTTCCAAAATTCTGAGAGACAAGGGTCAGGCTTCCTTTACCCCTCCCCTTCTCAGTACCTTGGTGGGGATGTCTTATGGTTAAGCAATGTCTATTTCTTGTGACACAAATGTTCGAAGTCTTGTCCTGTCCGACCTGGTAACAGTTATTCAATACGATTTCGTAAGAACAAGAGCTATAGGATATCCCGCGAAGTTAACGTTCGGATCTAGCAATATTAATATCGTTAGTTCCAATGGAAGATATTTTTTTTTAACGAAACCGAAAAGCATCCTCCATAGTAGAGAAGAATGAATTCAATTTATGTTTCCAAACATTATCAAACAGCTCTTAATAGCTGTAGCTGATATCTTTTGGTGATGATTTGCTCGTCATAGGGACTTGTCCAATAACCAGTTAAAAGACTTACCCCTGGGAATTTTCAGCATAACAGGTTACCTGGAGAGACTGTAAGTACTAAACACGATGCCAATAAAAAAGGAGCCTCAAACAGACTAAATTCTTAAAGATCCACGTAACACTCCCAATTGGAACAGCCTTAATTCAGTGCAGAAAAGCGAGTGTCCGATAACAAATGATTACAAGACTGTCAATCAACAAGGGAATGTTTCAACATCTCTATAAAACTATCGTAAGGCAATTTGTTGAAGGTGGTTGTGAGAGCTCATCTGTTGCCATGGCAACAGTACAGCGTTGTTTAGAAACCCCCTAAAACTCAGTGTTTTAAAGATTTATTAAAAACCAAGTAGGTGACCTAGTATTATTTTTTGCAATTTTCTTAAGCCCCTTCACATTCTCTATCTTTACACGCGATATAAGTATAATTTGAGTTAGACCGCCTCCCGGTTAGCTCATGTGCTACCCTTGGTTATATAATTACGACATCTGCAAATGGTTAGAAATTCCAGTCTTTTCGGACAAGGACTAAAAACCGTAGACCCTGTCTCGTGCATCTTCTCTCTACTGGTTGGCAGGAGACTTTAACGAACTCAATCACTAATCGCAAAGAGGGGGGAGTGTAGCTCCCAATGTTGTGTTCTGGCCTTGATTCAGATATTGGGGGCATCTGCAAAAATTTCCTTCAAAATTTGCAAATTGCTTAATGCAGTCTGGCCAAAGTCCCCCGCAAATGTTGAAAAGCGCCATGAGCACTACAGTATGGCGCTATAGAAACATTTATTATGATTATGATTATTAGTATTAATATTATTAGTAGTACTATCACCATTATTATTATTATTATTATTAGGCGACGCCTATGACAAATTAAGACTGGTGTGGAGTCTACGTTTGTACCGCCAGAAAAGAAAAACCTTTAGCTTTTCGCAACGGCAACGTTGTCTCTTTCACTTGTAATTTGTGATTGAAAAAGGGTTTATAAAAATGAATTCATTTAAGAGGATTCGGGAAATTCACTAACTTATCTATGTAAACTATAAAAAATTTGGGAGTACTGATTATGAATCAACCCTTAAGATGGTAAACATGAATACTTTGGAACATAGACGTATTGAACAATCTGATAATATTTTTTAAATGTTTTAGGGAGAATGGTCCAGACTATATAGCCGATTTCCCTAAACCCCGCGTTACACAATATAATCTTAGAAGTAGTGTTCTAAACGTAGTACAAACTTCATATAATAGCAGATTACTTCATGGCTCATACGCGTATATGATCTCACGTATTTGGAACCAGTTACCATCTGCTGAAAGAAATGCATCTAATGCATCATCCTTCCGGAGACTTTTAACTGTTATTTCTAATTCAATCGGTGCTATTACAGTTTTTAGCTTTCTTTTATATTGTCAAACACTTTTATCACGAGCCTCTGGCTCAGGGGATTGGGAGACCACCCTCTGTGCATTTTTTGACATTAAACAAATTATCTTATCTATCTCTTATCTAAACAAAGTCGTTTCGGATAAAAAGTTTGTCCTTCTTTATAACGCCTATCAATCTAAAAGTCCAGAATTGATTTACCAGAAATAGGATGCTTTTAATTTCGATGAGATAAATTTAGCCGAATGTAAAGCAGAATTCCGAGTTAAAAAAGCCGATCCCCCTTGACTCACGGAAGCACTGCAGTTACTTCCCACTCTCCACTATCGACAAAGGAGTGTGAGCGACAGCGTGAAAGGGCTGTGCATGCTTTTAAGAAGAGTGTCTCACCAATGTAGGTAAAGTGACGTAATAACGCCGCTCAAGAAATGTTGTCTGTTGCAGTGCTTCATTTATTGATGATGTTTTCCCATTGTTAATTAGCACAATTCGAAGTAAATATTCAATTTTGAATTCGATCATAATCACGCTCGTTTGTGACAAACAACCTCACATTTTCGGGGTCCGTTCGGAAAACCTACTCGTGCGAAAAGCTTGCGAAATCAAAGCAACTCTCGGGGAAAAGTAATGTAAAACATTCTTCACATTATTTTGTGTCGCCCGACTTAACTTGTATCACGAAAAGTTATATTGAAACTTACAAAAATTCATGTGTTGATGTAAAATGGCTGCAAACGCACGCTGAAACAGATTAGAAAATGTTCCTCTATTAAAAGTCACCAAACTCGACACTGAATAAGCATTGAATAAATCCACATCTGGGGCAAATTTTCGGACTTCTGTATAACGTTTAACTATGTCGGGTCCGAAGCTATCAATCAAAACTGAATTGTTGTTCCAAAACATCTACAGCTTAGATGAGCCATATCTCACGAAATAATTTGGTAAACTCTCCTAAGTGAAAATATCATAGCGAAGCTAAAGCGGTATTTGTTCGTAAACCGAACAGCAACATTCATAATGAATCGAACGAAGTGAAATTATTATAATAATAAACAAAACGCACGCACTTCCCAGTTTTCAAGAAATTTTTTTGCCTGTAGAGATTTCGTTTTTTGAGCTTTTTCATTGTCATAGGAGTTTTTCGATTATTATGCTGTATAACGTCTTTTTGGAAAAAAAATCGTAACCATGGCTTCGAAGGTTTTACTATATCAGATCGCTACAATGTCAAAGCATTTCCGTTACTATCAAAATCCATTGTTATATACTCTAGCGATTTGACTGTTAAGCCGCATAGTGATCATCTGATCTGCTCTCTCGATCCGTACGTTCTTACAAGACTTAGTGGAAATGCAATTTTGTGTGATCAGGAAAGCAAGCTAACTGTGTTTGTAGCGCAATAACCTAAGAAGATCGTGAAATTTCATCTCTGTTTTGATTGTCTCCTACCGCTTTTTGCGACTTCGTCGCCGACATTGTCCAAAAGTTACGAACTTTGTAAGTTCGCTCCGTGCACTGTTTCTTTCTTGCGCAGTATCAAAGCGGGCAGTCCCGAGCGAACAAGGTGGGCCCATCTTGCCCGCTCGGGTAGCCAACTAGAACCCAGGATTCGCTTTATCTTGCCCGCAGGCGCTGCTCTATTTGTAGTAAATAATGATAATCGAACTTGAGTGGAATGCAATTTGGGCTGAGATCGTGCGCGTGATTTAAAAAATTAAACGAGAGTAAAGCGCGAGTTTGATTTGAAATCATATGTATGATTTCAGACCCGCAAAGTCGCACGACACAAAGATCAATTGCCACTTTATTACATCCAAGTTTAGATCGCAAAATTCGTTCACTAAAAAACAGGATTTTTTAGTCTGCACAAATATCTAATTGATTCAGTACTGAGCTGGTCTGTAAAAGTTGTTTAAGGTGTTTTTTATTCTCCTACAATTGATTAGTTTCTTTAAACAAGCCTTGAAATCTGATTCGAATATTTTAGTAAAGCCTTTTCACTGGCATGGTAAAAGATGCGGTTTAGATAAGACATGGTGCGATTCAGGAATAAATTTGCACCAACAAGAGCCAATCAGATTGCAAGGATCGCCAGTAATTTGTTGTATTTATTCTACGGATTTTTCTTTCATATTCCAAACTGCATGGGGCGGCTGATTCAAAATTTGCACACACTCACTGTCACTCGAACTGACAAGCCTTACGGGTTTTTCCTTGAAAAACAGTCAACGACACAAACGATCAAAAGTATAATTTTGACAAGGCAAAGTTTTTTAAAAACGACGACTGGCCATTTTCTTATTATTTCCTTTCTTTTTTTTGTTTGTTTTGTCTTTTTTCGATAGCGACTTGTCCTATAACCATTTGGAACGGCTGCCTCCTGATGGGTTTAGTAAAATGAGTTTCCTACAAGAATTGTGAGTAAAACCTCTTCAATTGATATATTTGAACTTTATATTAAAAGAGAGGATCGATATATTCTGATAATAATAATCAAAATAACACTTTTATTTAGACACGATAATGTTTAAAGCTGAACAGCTTGTGGGGTCGTGTATCAATGCAAATAAACTCTAAATTAAATAGATTCAAATGATGATGGTTTTTGAGGAGAGGGGAAAACCGGAGTACCCGGAGAAAAACCTCTCGGAGCAGAGTAGAGAACCAACAAACTCAATTCACTTATGACGCCGGGTCCTGGAATCGAACCCGGGACACATTGGTGGAAGGCGAGCGCTCTCACCATTACGCCAACCCTGCTCCTCTGATTACACTTTAAATAATATATTATGTCCATTTGAGGAGACTTAATCCTATCGACCGACAGTATTCCTCTCTTTTCAAAAATATCACTCCTCGTACATTTGGTCCGAGTAGGTAACTCTTAGTCTAAGCGAAGTCACATCCTCCAAAAAGTACATATTCTTTCCTAATTAGGGCTCAATATTATCATAAAAGCAAAAATAGAAAAAGATACTCCAATCCGAAATGAACCTCACAAGCATAGTTTGAGAATCCTGTGCTGTCAGAGGCTATCAAAAGCCAAATGTTATACATTTTACAATTTTTTCACGCGTCAGCGAACGTTCATCAAGATAATTGAAGCACAGGGAATATTTGAGGAGCAAGGAACAATAAAAGGGATATTAAAAACGAACAAATGATGAGAGTAACAGAGTGCCAATGAGTAAAGTCCACGTTTTAGGGAAAAAAGGAGCATGTTCTGGTTTTGATTGCCTGGGTTATTGAGAAACAATATTTCCCTGCTAATATCTATGGCAAGTTAAAACTTTCCCCCTCCCTGTACGAAAATACAATATCAAATACAAATCCATGATTTCTCCATTTTACGACGCAGATTCCTGAACAACAACAACCTAAAGTACTTGACATCTGATTTTTTACCTAAAGAAAAATATATGGGCTTCAGTAAACTAAAGAATTTGTAAGTGAAGGGGTTTTATATCATACATAGTGGAGTTATAAGATAGGATAGACCTAGAATAGCAATGTTTGTGTAAATTGTCAGTAGACGATGTTTATATCTTAAGAGCACCGTAGTATCTGATTATCTAGGGTATCTACCGTCGTTTTCTGAAAACTATTCTGTTATAAACATGTACCTCCTTCCATCAAACAAACACTATTCAATTAATGAGATGTTACAACACCCACGCGGTCAATAAAACCAATGAGGTCTAAGGTACAATTATAGTGTATGACCTCGCCTGTGATGACAAAATGATGAGATGATAAGTGAGTTGGACTGTTGAAGCCACAGAATGCGAACTTAGGGGCGACAATTGTAGTACGCCAAATCTTTTTTATACAAATAAACAGCCATAAATAGCTGTTTCGGCCTAGCTAGGTCTCTCCACATCTTCCACATCTTTCCATTACCGAACCTTTAACCAATCATATCAGCTGTACCATATTAGGCGGCCTGATAAGGGAGATACGGCTGGCGAAATATTAAATCTTTTTAGTGGCCGAAAAGACCAGATATTACGTCACAACTATTTCCGCCGTTATGTAGACGGCTAGGCTGCAACATCATGATCACTTTTACTGCAATATCAACTTCAGAACTAAATTACTGCACAACCTCAATTCATATTTACTATTCTTCTGAGTGGAACAATAGGTCGAAAGTTACATGTGCCACGAAAGAAGATAATTCGCCGAAAAAAAAAATTAGCATGTCTCTCCACAGAACCCTGGATTTCAACAAACTGGAGTCACTGCCTCGTGATGTATTTAAGTCTCAACAACTATATGATCTGTATGTTATTTGCTCTGGAGCTTACTATACTTACCGGCGCTTCTGTTATTCTTGTTATTTTCTTTCTTTCTTTCTTTCTTTCTTTCTTTAACAATTTGGTTATTCTTATTTTGACAAGCTTTCCTTAGAGTGGTTATTTCAAACACAGATGGTGCTTTCAAAAAGTATTTTTTTCCCAGTCTATGATTTCATAACCAGCTGCTTTCTATCGGACATAAGAGAAATAATATCGAAATCTGAAATTGGAAATAATCGTCTCATAAGAATGGAGGAGGTTTCTTGTTTCTTTTCAAGATGGCTTGATTCGCATTTCATGAATTGACACTTTTTTTTGTATTGTAGTTATTGTTGTTGACTTTGTTTGTTTATTTAAATCTTCAGAGAGTCCTTCTGAGCTTCTTTTATTATTTTAACATGATTAAAAAGTTTATTATTTCCTTGTTTTTCAAGAAAACAGTTCAAATACCGAACAAGATAATCGGAGGCTTACTGTCTCTTGGAAGTAAAAGAAAAAACTTAAAGATTGATCGCGGCTTACTAATTAGAATATACCTTAAAGAAAAACTAGTCTGAGGGTCAGTTGGTTTTATCGTTACAGTTACCATGGCTATCGTTTAGAATATCTAGAAAGGTGATTTTTCACCAAGGGATTATGGGGCAGAAATCCATATTGGACTCGGCATAAATAGAATCCCTAGAATCAAGTTCTAAAATCAAGAATAAAGGGAAGATGTTCATATTGTCGACGAGAAAAAGGGAATTCTTTGCCATCCCTACTGGAATGGAAAACTTGGGAAAACCCTTTACAAAACTTTGTAAAGGGTTTTCAAAGGGTTTTCAAACCATCAAATTGGTTATGAAATGCTGACATTTAAGTTTTCGAAAATTGATTATAGGTGGCTGGGAAATAACAACTTTAAAGAGTTGCCTGAGGAGCTGTTAGCTGGGCAGGATGAACTAAGATACTTGTGAGTGAAAACCGAGCTTAAATCTTTAGAAATTGAATTGATATATTATCAGTGTCCAAGACCAAAGAGTTAGTTGAAACAGCCACAATACATTATACAACGATTAATGTTTTGCCTTGTGGCGGCCATGTGTTCATATATGCAAAAGTGTTGAGACTGGTGGGTCTCATTTGACAGAAGTATATTGCTAGCTGAAGTTGAGTAACCCTGTGGTTGTCACGTAATTTTATTTTTGTTTAAAAATTACATGATGCTTACTTGGAAAATGGTAATATTTCTTTTTTCATATGACAGGCGGTTGGGTGGCAATCAGTTAAAACAGCTACCACGAAACATTTTTAAGGATTTGTCTGACTTAGAAAAACTGTGAGTTACATTTTATAACTTATCTTTCAGGCCCCTTTTTGTATTCATTATTCTAATCATTTCCAATCCAATAGCAGATAAAATGGCTAAAGGGGGCAAGTTTCTAAAAAAACTGTGGTTCTGCATCGGTGCATGATTACAAAAAAATTAATAATTTGGTTTTATGAACAAAGTTGAGTATGTAATGTGACCAAATTAAAGAGTTACTAAGCCGACGTTTCGAGTGTTAGCCCCTCGTCAGAGCGAATTGAGGTATTGTAGGTTGTGTACATACGTTTATAGGCAGCAAGTGGAGCTACACTATCGGTGGGAACATGGCAAAGAGAAAAAGAAAAAGAAAAGTGTTGAATAAAAGCGTTCGTTGATACCGTGGGGATTAAGAGTGCTAGTTTGAAAAAACAGTAATAGCAGAGAAATTGCCTTAGAATGAGAAGTTGTGGAATATCCTTAAGATAGCTTTTCTTTATGATTGACATAAAATATCTACTTGAAACGGTAAGCAGAGAATTGTAATCGTATTCTTAAGTACAACTGCAGCTCTCTGCTGATTAGCCAATCAAGCTGGTAACCAATTAAAACTAGTTACCTTTATTTGTATTCGACAGGGACTTGTCCTACAATCAGCTGCAAAAACTGCCACGGGGTGTTCTCAGCAACAATACTAAGCTGAAGGAACTGTAAGTAGGAATACAATTTCAGTATTGTTGATTTTCATGACACCAGTTACCGTGAGTTCCACAGGGAAAACTTTTAGATAAGATTCCTTTATTTCTCTCTACCTCAATTATTTTCAGCTTCAACTTGAGTTAGTTTTAGATACCCTGGTCTTATTAAAGTGCTCATTACAGCGTTAAGAGGCATCTATCTTTGATTACCACCAATTGGTGATAATTCTCCTTTGTTGAGAGAGCTTATGGGCGAATTGCACGATCGTTCAAAATAGATAAACTGTACACCTATCCGTTAAACATTGACCATGCACATTTCAGCACTTTCCTGATGCATGGGGGCAAGGCAGGGCGGGCAGGTCTCTTGATTTAAAACTGTTCGCTTGATACATACTGCATTCCAATTTTATTTCTAGGGATCTGTCAAATAACGATATCCAACGTCTGCCGTCAGATGTTTTTAACAATGTTACTCAGCTAAAAAAGCTGTAAGTGGTAGCCATTTGATTTCTTAAAAGTCTCAACACAAATTCAAACAAAACAAAGTTCCTCCTCCTGTCATCTCTCATTACGTCATCTGTAAATTTGAATTTTGCTCCTGAATTCTTCCTACAGCTTTTTGTCCAATAACAAGCTTCGGCAGTTGCCAAGTTTCAACAATCTTTCTCAACTGACAACATTGTAAGTAGCGTTTGTGGTAACCAATTTAGTCAATCAGTACCAGCGACTGAATCAGTAGTCTGACAGCTGGCAATGAAGCATTATCATTTGCCTCAAGATGTAGTCAATTCTGATTTGTATCGCAGCCTTTAATTTCGACTGCATATCGCCTCTCTTATTCAGGCCCTGATGTCGACAGATAAACTTATGTTCCATATCTTAGTTGCAAAAGTCTATTTCAAGACACGCATTTCAGGGGGAAGGCACATCAGACAAACAATTTTGGAGAGGTAGTCAAATGATACTGAGAATTCGCCTAATGAAAGTAACCGTACTTAAGATTCTTTAAAGTAAAGCCAGTTCATTCTGTCAATTGCGTAGATACATGAGTAACAACAGCCTCTCAACTCTGGCACATGATCAGTTCCAGGGATTGTCTAATCTAACAGACCTGTGAGTACATACATTGATTTTCTTACCTCTAGTTTCATACTACTTATCTTCGTACCTTGTTTCAGCTATGGATAAACATTTTTAATATAATGAATCGTGTGAAGGTGTAGTCTGATCGTCCGGGTGGGTGTAGTCCTGAGAAGGACTGTTGTCGGTGGTAGTGACTGACGTTTCGACAACCTGTGCGCACAGGTTGTCGAAACGTCAGTCACTACCACCGACAACAGTCCTTCTCAGGACTACACTCACCCGGACGATCAGACTACACCTTCACATGTTACCCCCGGGTTCAAACCATTTACTGCATAATGAATCGTAGCCTCAATTTTTTTCAATACATTTCTTTTTTTTTTCAATCTCGAATATCTTTGAGGGAAATCCAAACAGAGAACCAATGAAATAGGTAATAAACCTATTTTAAGTTTAAGTACAATGATTTTTTTTATTCCAATGCGTTAATGATGATCAATGTCTTGTTGTTTAAGAGCTGCTTATGAAAACAAAATCCAGTATCTGCCACCAAGAGTTTTTGAAGGCGCCAAAAACTTGAAGTCTATGTAAGTAATTGACGTTTTTATTTTGTTGCTCTAAATACCAGCATCTACGTCTTGTGCAACTACAGATAAAAATCCTCAAAGACAAGGCCTTCTTAAGCAGTTTAACCATTATTTTACTTGAGAAAAATATTCAGGTGAAATGAGAATATCTCTAATATTGTGAGGGCACGTGCCACTACTGCTAAAACCAAAATTCCCCAGCACGCCCGATGCGAATGGGATTAACACACCGCGTGATAGAACAACTCCGGTAATCTTAGATGAGATTTACTTTCTGTGTCCAAACGATTTCAAACACATCTTTATCAGAAATAACTCGCTAAAGGGGTGTAAATGGCTTCCGCACTCTGTTTTTGAAAAAATAAAGCTTCATATTACATATGAACTTCGTCGGGAAAATAAAATGGTACTGATGTCATAATATACTGTTTGTTTATAACTACTCCATAAACATGCCCAGGTGGCCTATGGGCCCGTGTGTAAAGTCATAGATCCATGCACAAGATACCTGGGTGGGGTGATGGCTAAAGTAAGGCTACAAGACAAATTCTGCACAAAGATCCCAGTTCATGTGATGGGCAGTGAACTTTGTTTACAATCTTAGACAAATTCTATTTAAAATTCCTTTTTTTTCCTTAAAATTCCTTTATTTCATAACTGTTGCCATTGTCAGGCAATACTCAGTACTCAATACTGACTATAAAATAATCCTAGACATGTATCGAACTACACCTTAGTCTTTCAAGGAAGTCTACTGGTGTTTTGCCATCCTAGATATATGATCAAAGCACCCGTGTTTCATCGCTCTCTCTCCCAGTAATGTTCTTGTTAACACTCGAGTGTTACTTTATTTTTTCATCATTTTCTTCTTGTTCACAGGAGCTTTCATCTCAACAACATCCCTAGCGTGTCTAATGTACTATTTGAAGATGTCGCGCCAAGTATTCGATTCATGTTAGTATACAAAGCATTATATCATTGCTTGGATCGGCATGCAGTTCCTTGAATTTCAGTTTTCTTAACTCAGTGTCGGAGAACATTAAATTGTAACAATACAAGTGATTTTGACTATTCTAAGAGCCTGGTATTTGTTACCTCTAATCAGCAGATGCCTATTAAGTTTTGCGACAATGAAACCACCCAAGACTGAGTTCGTCACTGTGTTGTTGCGAAAACGAAGAAATGATCTGAGGCAGTGAAAACATCTATATGATATATATATATTTTTAACTTAATTGCACTCCCCTAATTTTTCAGGTACTTTCATTACAACAAAATGCGAGTATTGCCTGAGGGTTTCTTCGCGAATATGGAGAGACTGATAACAGTGTAAGTCAGCTAGAATGTTTCACCACGTCTTGCCAAAGTTTCGAGTGATGCTAAACTTTATCTGATTTTACCCAACTTTACGGTGCTTTAACCATCGTCTCTTCCTTTTTAATACCTTGTATAATTGTGCCACTCCTAATGACAGCCTGGATATACTAAGGAACAATTGCAGTTAATTAACTATGTTCCCTTTTCGAAATTTGAATAAAGTGAGTGTTTTTGATGTTATGTACAAATCTTAGGACTGTAGACACCAATCTGATGTGCTGTCATTTGACCAAAGAAGATGCGGATTGCGATTTTGTCTACGTTGACAGCTTCGCCAGCTGTGAAAGTATGTTTCGTAATCCAGCTCCAAGGAAGTGTATTTGGGTGATCGGAATTCTGTCGTTGGTTGGAGCTGTGTTTGTTATCGTCTGGCGGCTGGTGTTCAAGGAGAAGAAGAAGAAAAACAAGATCCAATCTATTATGTTGATGCATTTGGCGGGGTCTGATGGACTGATGGGTGTCTATCTCATCATTGTAGGTGTGATGGATGCCATTTGGTCAGGGCAATATTTCATGCATGACTTTGAGTGGCGATCAAGTTTGTCATGCCAGATAACAGGTGCCATTGCAGTATTATCAAGTGAGGTGTCAGTGATGCTGATTGCCGTGCTGTCTGCTGACCGGGTTAAAAATATTGTGTTCCCTTATCGTGGTAGGTCCCTCTCATGTAAGGTGACCCACATATTGTGTACCGTTATCTGGATCATCAGTTGCATAATTGCATTTCTTCCCACGGTAGGCCTCGATTATTTTGGTAGTCCCCAGAGAGGGCATCAGTTCTATGGCAGATCAGTTGTGTGTTTGCCGCTGCAGCTTTCATCAGATAAACCAGCGGGGTGGGAGTACTCGGTTGCCATGTTTGTGGGCCTGAATTTTTCCCTGGTTTTCTTTGTCATTGTTGCATATGCAATGATATTGTATAAATCCTGCGCTTCAAGCTGGCGCATGGCTCAGCAAGGAACCAAAAGGGAGAAGAAAGCCAGGTCCAATGCAGCCCATAGAAAAAGGGAAACCGCGCTTGCCAAAAGGGTTTTCATTATCATACTGACCGACTGTCTCTGCTGGCTTCCTATCGTGGTGATTGGAATGAGGTCTCTCTTGGAAAAGTCCTTCTCTACACCTGGTGACCTGACTGTCTGGATAGCAGTGTTTGTTCTCCCAATAAACTCAGCCATTAATCCCATTTTGTACACGTTCTCTACGCCACAGGCAAGTGTAACGTTTTTTGGTGGTAATAAATTGGCTCGTTATTTGTCCTTAAAAGTCCAGCGGCTGTTACCGGATTAACCGAGGTGAAAAGAAAATAAACATTCGTCTTTGTGCCATACCGAGGAGTATTTTGAAGGGCCTATTGCGTTAACCAGCTTTGACCCTTCAAGTTAGGTCATTTGATATTTTTTTAAAGAGTAGCACTTAACCAGAATATCTACTATTTGTAGGTTCGAGGTATCCTGAAACCGAAATTTGAACAGTTCTGGAATTTTCTGTTGGCAAAGTGTGGACGGACTGCAAACACTGAAGGTAGTTTTATCGAACGTAAACGCCAAGCGAAACATTTTTGATACAATTTCATTACCTCAGGTCACACGAGCTATATTAACCGCTTTCAAATATCCGTCGAGGACACCATAGTTTTGTGGCCATTGCATTCGACAGCTTCAATGAGAGGGTGTGGTTGGAGCCCTGCCTGGGTCATTATTTTGGGTTGTAGTTCGAACAGGACACTTTAACTCTCGCTTTCCTATGTCCACCCGAAAATATAAAGGATTACCACTGATCTATTAAGACTACCCAAAGAGACAATAGAAGGCAACTCTGCAATGCAAAAGTAATCTGTCCGGGAGGGGGGGGGGTTGGCAAACTAAGGAATGTAAGGTAAATCTTTCTCTTCATTAGTTTGAGTCAACGAGTATCATTTCTTCCTTCTATAAGGTCAAGAACAGGGCATGGAAATGAGGGTTATTGAAGAAGGTACGCATTATGAATGACACGATAATACGCAGAAATAGAATAAGGTGGAGACAGATTGCAATGTGGTCAAAACGAAACGTCACCATGACTTGTCGTATGAACGTTCTGTGTAATTAGCCGACATTGATAAACTATTCTTGCTCTCTTTTTGGGTTTACGATAAACATCAATAAACAAATGGAACACCGTGATAAAATCCTCTGAATGTAACTGATATCATGGGAGTAAAGTTAAGGGAATCAGGACATCTGCATATTTTCTAACACCACCTAATTGTGTTGTATCAGTTTATTATTATCATTATTATCATTATTATTATCATTATTATTATTGTTATTATGATTATTTTAATTATCATTGTCATAGTCCAAAACCAGGAAGAGGCAGAGAGCGATGACAGCGATAGAGGTTCCGAAGAAGAGCAGAGTGGACTTGAGCAACATGCAGAACCAAGTGGTAATCACAAAGAACCCGCTGACCAGCAGGAAGGTGAAACTGAAGGACAAGGAGAAGCAAAAGAAGATCACAAACAGCCTGAACAGATGGAAGGTAAATCTGAACAAGGAGGACAGAAAGAAGATAATAAAGGCAGTCAACAGCAGCACATGGAAACTGATCAAAGAAAACCAAAGGTAGACCCCAAAGAAGGCAAAAAGCAGAAAGTTGAACCTGAACAAGAAAAAGAACCAAAAGAGTATCATGGGAAAGCTGGAAAGCAGCAGGTTAAGGTTGATAAAGAATCCGAAGAACACCAAGAAGAGTCTGAACAGAAAACTGAAGAAGACACGGATGATGACCCTGCAGAGCATGAGCAGCTTATCACTGATAAAGGTAAGTTGACTCAATCTTTATCAAGTCTTCATAAAAATATAACAATCTCTCTTCATTATTCGTCGAACAAAGTTTTATCTTTCTATATTGCACAGTGACCAAAGTTTCCTTTTGTTGTTTTATTTTTTTTTTTAGTAAAAGAGGGCGAACGTGACGGCGATTTCCCAAAAACCACCGGCCGAGAATCTCCAAGGGTACCACTGGCAACATTTGATGAGGACCACGACCTTGATGAACCAGCAGAACACGAGAAGCTTATCATTGACAAAGGTAATTTAACTTATTCTCTGTCACCTCTAGAAAGGACTTTGAAATATCTTTTTTTTGTAATGTGGACAACTTGTGCAAAAAAGCTATTTTTTTCATTATTCTTAAAACAGAGCTTTCTATAATGCTCAAAGTGACCAACGTTTCCTTTTTTGTTGTTGTTATTCAAATGAAAAAGACAACCCGGACGACAATTTCCTAGAGGTCACAGGGCGAGAATCTCCAAGGGCACCACTAGCCACGTTTGATGATGACCACGACCTTGATGAGTTTATGGATATGCTTCGAGAAACAGTTTTGTAAGCGGCAGCACTGCTTTCTCGAGTCCTTCTCCAGATGACTACTTAAAGCAAGCCATTACCTTTAAGCAGCTTTCCTTCAATTATGACTAAAAGTATAGAAACATTAAGAAACATGGGTGAAATTAACTGTTGTATTATTGAAAACATAGGTGACATTTCGGTTCAATTGATGTCAGATGTAGTACGACTCGAGGTGTATAGAAGTGTTCACTCCATTTCTACCGCGCTAAAAAACCCTCTGAGCAGATAGTAAAGTAAGATATTAAATGATTTATTAAGAACAAGTTAAATTTGTCTAAAAATTTCTTATATCTGGAGATTATAGAAAAGCTTAATGATTGTGACACATCTATTCAGTCATCACTTGTTCAATGCTGTCAGTTGGTGCCTTCGTTGCAAGACAGTGTTAAGCTATCGTATATACCCCATTGCACATATATACTAAGTGCACAGGTTAGATAATGCATGTGTATCTGCCTCATTATTTACTCGAATTTGTTGTTTTTATCTAAAACTTTAGCTGGAGGTAAGAGAAAGTTTAAATAACTATTATTTATTACTCACCATTAGTTCGATGCTATATCTGCACGTCATTTAGTAGGTGGCTTCTTTGTATACGAAGATAGAGCCTTTAATCGTATTTACCCCATTGCACAGGTCAGATAATGCATGTGTATCTGCCTCATTTATTTACCTGATGTGCTCTTATTCGGTCTTAGACTTGTAGCTGGAGAAACGAAATGGTCTCATGATCAGGACTATTACATAGTACGCATTATTCATTCTATGCTATGTCAGCATGTTATTTATTAGGTGGCTTCGTGGAACAATTGTGTTAAGCCATAAGTCGTATTTACCCCACTGCACGCATACACTATGTGCACAGGTCAGATAATGCCTCATTTATTTACTCGAACTTGCTGTTATTATTTAAGACTAAGATTAATTTTTGTAGAAGCTTGTGCAAACGCAAAGGAAGATCAGGTATCACAGTCGTACTAAAGTGCTGGTGCAGTAAGATACATGTACAATTGTACTGGGAATTAACATTAGTGTGAAATGTTGCAAGTTTTTAAGCCACAATAGTATGAAGTAAAAATAATAATAAATGAATTTGCAGTTGACATTGTATTCGTATTTAATAATTGACAAATCGATAAGTTCCATAATTGGAAGAAAAACGACTGAACTTGCTTCTTCATGATTACCATTTATTCCCTTAAATTTTTCGGTCAAAAATCGATTATTAGAAAGTGTGAAACATTGAAAGATATTATCAGCCATTTTGAAGCATATTTTACATTCTTCTTAGGGAGGCTAAAAACAGTTCCTTTCGCTAAATTTTCCAGTTTATTGCTGGAATTTTTTCCTCGATAATATCAGAAAAACCAACGATCATGCCTGATCAATCCAAGACCTAGTCCGAGACGCAGCATGTTTCTGTAGAAACGATATGCCCTCTTGAAATGACCCTTACTTTTAGCTTCATATGCTTGTAACTCAAAATAAAGTTCAGTCATTTCCTCTTTTTTTTTTCTTTTTTCAATTTCCAATCAGTATATCAGATTCCTTTTTTTTTTCAGCGGGGTTGAAAAAATGCAGTTTGGGAACCTTACTTTTTTCATGATAAAAAGGTCAATAGCGTAACGAGGGGAAGTCCTCGGGTGACCGTGACCCCCTTGGTGACCCTTTTTTCACATCAAGTAAAACAAGGCGTGGAGGTCGACATGAAAATCAGGTGTTTACCCCCTGATTGATACGATGTGATCCTCCGCCTTTATAAAAAATCCTAGCTACGATCCCGAAGATTATCTGCTTCTGTCTATTTATTTAATGTCTAGAGAAGTACATTATCTAGATTAGTTGCTCTCTTTCCCCCATTGATTAATATGTATGCGCCCTGGATCCCCCAAGAAATAAAGACCTTGAAAGTCCTCTTTATCAGTGATCTCAAGAAGGTGGAAGGTTTACCTTTCGAAAAAAACTGTGCACTCTGTCTGGAGCATGACACTTCTCAATCGGCTACCTAATGTGCCATTGTAGACACTTGTTCTTTGCAACTCCCTGTATTGCTTCGATAAAATAGCTGACGTTTTCACTTGTTACTAAACAAATTCAGAAGGATTTAAAACAAGATCATGCGATGGCACTAGATAAGCAAACTTGAATGATTTTAAAGTGGTTAAAGCTAGACCACGTTATACCACTGAACTTGTTCTATACCTACTCATACACCCTAAAGCTCTACAGACTACGTTTGGTTAAAAACTTTGTATTTTCACCACACTTATCATAGAACAAAGTTTTTTTCTGGATCAGGCGCTTTACTATCTGCGTAAGAATTGTAATGGTTCCGCCATATTCATTTATATCTAATTTTGCCACAGACTACGTGGGTTATAGGAAAGCCAATAGTCCTATCACAAACGATTCAGGCGTCAATCATTATCTTTCTTGTATTTTGTTTTCTTGACGCACCATTATCAACGGTCACTTCACTTTCTCAGCTGATTTGTTACTGTCTTTTAGTTTGTTCACGCATATTTCCTTCTTGAATGATACACCACTCCGTTTCAGCAAGAGCTGTCTGATTTCCAGCCGTCTGGTGTCTAAATAAAACGGATATTTAAAGGTTATTAAACTCTGACCTTTTTTTGGAGGGAGGCGGTAAAGTGGAGTGGTGCAGGATTTAGGCCTAACACTTAAGCTCGTGTTCAATTTTTTTTTTATATCATCTATATTCTCGGACTGAAGCTCTCGGACTGAACATAGATGGAAACCTGTCCTGGAAGGAGCACATACATTCAATCTCAAAAAAAGTCTCTTCCAGTATCGGTGCACTGAAGCGAATAAGACCTTTTGTTTCAATGCAAACCGCTATTAAAATATACAATGGTCTTATCCAACCACATTTTGATTACTGCAGTGTTGTTTGGGACGGATTGTCCCAACAGCTGAGTGAGAAACTACAAAAACTACAAAATCGCACTGCCAGAGTAATTACTAAATCAAGTTATAATACGAACTCCAGCTATCTTCTCAACTCTCTCGGCTGGGATAACTTATCAGTAACAAGGACGAAGCAAACGGCAAATTTAATGTATAAATGCGTTAATAAGCTCGCCCCGAATTATCTTAATATGTTCACTACGAGAACCTTGTTCTTTGATCTGGACCTCTATAGGTTGTAGTGTTTGCAGGACCTGCAAAAGCTGTAGTGTGGAATACAGAATTTTATCGTGATGTTTTTTTAAAAAAAAAAAAAACACGACTAAGCAGATGGTGCGCTGCATGATAGTAGAATCAAGAAAGGTTCTATATCTTTATTTATCTTCCTTTTTCAGTGGTAACTGCGCATTCATTTCCACTTAATTCTCAGTTCTGTAAAAAGAAATATTCCCATTTGCCTCTTAATGTTTCAACCATTCTTACTTCCAATTAATTAGTTTTAAAATTCATCTTTTATGTTTGTTCTCATTGCAGATCTTTTAATTCTCTCCCAATCGAAAGTTGAAATGCGCTAAATTTCTTCACACACGCGGTGAATTAAAAACAGTTTCCTGAGTACATTGTGAGAAAACAATTTGTCTGGTAAAGTAGTAAATTATCACGACGACATGACAACTCATGATGACGCGTGTTGTTACCATAGCTATTTATAGCTGTAAATGTTAGCTTTCCAGAATATGCATTAGGTACAATATTAGTGACTTGCGTTTCAGACGAGAAGACGACCATGATCATTATTATTCGGAAACACTAAAATTTTGAAGCGTAACATGACTCCCGTTGAGGTTTTTGAGAGCTAAAAGGTATTTATTGTGTTTGCTTTTTTCGTAAATTGCAAGCAACGTTCATTTCGTAAACTACGAGAGGATAGCTTATTTCGGGATGCAGGTGTAAATGGGAGACTGGTGAATTTAATGACCTGAGTCGCAGCTTATTATTTTGAAATTCTTTAGTAAAGCGTCCCCCTTTTAGAAAATCGTTAAATATCCAGATCAACTTGCTCCGAGTTTATCAAGTGCAAAGGTGAAACAAAAGGCAAATTATCACAACAATGATAGCACGCTTTCTATAAAGACTCTCGTCGATGAATCTAAATAGAGATAACCTCTGTTTCTTGGAACGAAGAAATACAAATCTTGTTGTACTATTCTTAGCTTAAGACTAGGTGAGCTTTTCGCCAAACTCAGTCTCTTCTCCGAGGCTTTTTTTTAATCTTTCTTTGTGCAGTTTTGTGTATTTATTGGAAAAAACTTACTTTAAGGAGGACAGGTGAACTCACCCCCGCTGAAACTGACATATGCTCACAATGGCAACGATGAATAAATTGATTTATGCAAAAAAATATATAAATTCTCCATTACCTAAAATTTTAATCTCTCCGCCATCTCAAGAGTTCCACAATGGAACATCAACATTGAAAAACTACCGAAAAGACGGTAAATTTATTCCTAACTTAAGAAAATCTCAACGAACCGGCGAAATGATTCTTGCATGGTATTACGTCTGCTTTGGATTCTGAATTACAAATTACGTTTTGATCTGGACAGTATGCAAATCGATTTCGATAAAGACCTGTGATGTTCCTTACAAGAAGCATACGGCAATATGCATTATAACACAGCATGAGCGTATTTGCGCTATCTTACTCCTGTTGAGTCTGGTGGTATTAATCTTTGTCTACGCACAGCCGTGCGTTTATATCGTGGCGTGCGTAATTGCATTTAGCTGTAAAATTCGAGTCCCATTTCGCCGACAGATGCTAAGGAAACTTAGAGTTGCCGTCGGCTGCGCCTCGAGCAACTTTTACGCTTCTATGGTGCTATTCAAACTCTCCGAAGATTTGTAATAACCATCGCACTATGTAATGAAATTGTTGCACTTTATAATAAAATTGTCTCACATTCGAATAACAAAAATTGTCCTACTTTGTAATAACAAAATACTATCGCTCTGTGAAACAAATATGCTGCTAAACTTTGTTATTGTACCTCATCACTCCTCGTAATAAAATCTTTTCTTGAACGGGATGGAACAGGTGTAACAGCATATTACTAACTTTGGCAAGAACCCACGAATTGGAAATAAAAGGTTTTCGTTAAAGTTCTGTACCTTTCGGGATGTCCACGGCCAATTTCACATTCCCACACAGATCAAAGATCTCCTCGGCCCATCACTGAAAGAAAAACAACTTTAAGAGAATTTGCGAAGCTTTCTTGGCTCAGCATCTCATACAACAGCAAGAAAGATCGAGGCTGCGCGGAACAACTGATGCCCCTTGAGCGATCTAGTACAGGGTTGGACAATCCCTGCATTCACTTGGACGCAGTATCAAAAGTCGCGCATTCATCACATCTTTTTGATGTGTGTACACAGTCAACTCCCGCCTTGAGAACAAGGACGTTTAGTTATCACGGAACTAACTTGAGGTGTCGGGGTGGTCCACATAGGCGGAGTGGACACCAATACTTCCCCAACAAATGCTGCAGTTGAAGTATTCGTCAAGAATCACGTTACTGTCATTATTATGACGTATTATTATCGTCATATTCATTCTCGTCCTTGTCAATATCACTATTACTACTATTCAGTGATACTATCACTATCGTTTTCATTATCGCTATCATTATTATTGATGTGGGTATCATTTTTATTATCATTATTATTATTATTATTATTGACCAAGGTTATAGTTGTTATCAGGTCTATTTGCCCTCCGACCATCTAAATCAAGTTTATTTCAAAGTGTGACAGCATTTTAATTACAAAATGTGGCATGGTTTATTAAAATTGCAATAGGTATTGTAAAGCCCAACAACTTTATTAAAAACTGCGACAGGTATTCCAAAGCGAGACAGAACAATCCATTTCTCGATATACAAGTTCTAAGCACTGAGGAACTGGAGGTTAAAACATCAAAGGAAATATGGACAGTCATCTTGCCTTTTATCAAATTTGAACTGAGTTGAGTTCAATCATTAGCATATTGTAAATTTACCGGGAATTAGCGATAAAAGCCGAGCAAATATCTTTCCTGTTTTTCGAAATTTTATGACTGACAGAAAGTGACAGATGATCGTTTTATATGTAAAATCGTTGGCTTTAAGGGCGCAAAAAGTACACCAGTTGATAAAAGTAGTCTCCCTGTGGTATCCTCCTCATCATTCTTCGGTCCGAAAGCGGGAAGTTAGTTCACTAGAAACTTCTCTGTGGAAACGCTCACAGTAGTTTTTTTTTCGACCACAGAATGGAATTCTCGCTCATCTTCAATCTCGTCTTGAACGCCTTTACATCCTTCACCGCCATTGTATTCAACACTTTTACAATTCACGCGATGAGTAAGACTTCTTCTTTACCTGGACCTTTCAAAACGCTTCTCCTTAGTCTTGCAGTTTCTGATCTTATCGCGGGTTTGCTAGCTCAGCCATTTTACATCCTGCTAATTGCCATTTGGTCCAAGCAAAAAAGCACAGACGATACCTTGGCATCCACCCTGCTACTGGTCACCATATGTGCTCTGTGCACTGCTTCACTTCTCAACGTCATGGCTCTGAATATTGACAGGTTCCTGGCTGTTCATCTTCATCTCAGATATCAAGAACTTGTGACTCACAAACGTGTTGTTGCTGCAGTGATCTTAATATGGATCTCAAGTGTAGGTATTTAACTGGTTTGGATTTGGAGGGAGGTACACACAGCCTTCTCCTTCGTCGCAATAATTTGGAGCCTTTGTTTCGTTTGCACGACAATTGTAAATTTTAGATTATATGAAGCTATAAAACGCCACAGAGGCCAAATCCAGGTAGAATTACAACTACAGCAAGTAGCTCAGCATCGCCAGGTAGAAAGTGCGACAAAGCCAAGAAAGTCTGCAGTTAGCACACTGTATGTATATCTTGTAGTTTTAGTTTGTTATTTGCCGATGTATTGTAGCATAATCTTCTTTGTAATACGTGGACACGATGACAGTTTTCTTCTCTTTTCACGGTCCGTAATGTTCTTTAACTCTTCGCTGAATCCCGTTATTTACTGCTGGAGGATAAGACCAATTCGTCAGATAATTACGGATCTACTGCGTAACATATTTCCATGCAAGTCGGCATCAGAATCAGTTCCAGCAAGATCTTCCCTGGAAGGAACAACAGTAGCTCGCGGTATCCACACCATGAGGAGTTCACACCAAAGTTGAGGCGGTTAGTTTGGGTCAGTAATAAGTATAATTTCATTACTATGTACAGCACTTAAAACATAAAATCATCATGAAAAATAATGCCCCCTATTATGAGGCAGATATGCAAAAAGAGAAAAAAGAATGTTAAATTAGAATCTTATCTATATGGCCTTCTGGTATTGATCTCGTATTTTCACGGACTAAGTTGTAATGCTTGATATGACATTTGAAACAAGTGGGTTTATGAGACAATCTCCACACATGGTGTTAGGATTTTAGTTTTTAATAAAGCTTTTTCACAATCAATTGAAAACGAAGATCACATATTTGAAGCCTCGTAAGCGAGGAATTTTCCTTATTTGACACTGGCATACTCCATGCAAAGCGTAGGTGGTGTTAAGTTGTTGTCTCCCCGCGCCTCGAGCCAAATATTCCTTAAAATAAACTGTTTTTTATGATGAAAATCTGATTCTGAAGTCATTATCAAAATGGAAAAATGGGGCTTAGCCTTTCGAATAACCATTCTTTAATTCTGAATAGTCAATATTATTTAGGCTTTCAGTGCCTCTTAAGCTTTTCCGCTCACCTGTAGCCGTCATTCCTTCTTCTAAAGTTTTGTTCCTATTGGTCAAGCTAGATAACACTTTGAGGCACACTTCATACGTGGGCGCCTTCCATTAATAAACTAAAGAGGCGGAAAGTTCAGAGTTATTTCCTTACGCGAATGTCACGGAATTTTTTCTGTAGCAGCTTATCAGCTAGATGGTTGACATCCAAGCGCGTCATTCATTTTCCTGTAGTTGCCGTGTAATTCCCAAAAACCACTGCAACTATTCTGTTATGCTGACAATTTTTGTTATGATTTTATGCAGACCGAACGTTTTTCTCGACGAAAATAAAGTGCTTAATTAAGTCCCTTTACGTCCATGCCACCTGATAGAGGAAGCATTGATGCCTTTGACGTTTGCGTTAAAATAAAGATAATTTTTCTTCAATGGAAATCAGAAAGTACTTAGAAATTTAAAACTACAGGAAGGTTAGAGTTTTATTTCAATCTCTTTCTAAAAGAAAAAATACAAGAAATGCAAAAAACTACTGGTCAGTTTGTTTGGGTGACACTTGATCATCTGACACACTTCATTAAAACCATTAATACGAAATGTCATCTTCTCAGCTCACTGTTTAAATAGAAAATCTTCATTTGGTACTTTAAAGCCGTTTTGAAACCTGAATTATGAGTCTTGCTAGAAATTCAAAACTCTTTTTTCTAAATTTCAGAAATTGATGTAAATTCCAGAAAAAGGACGCAAAAGCTTTGCGCGAATTTGAATTGAAATATTTGGAGAAATCAGGAAAATGTGGATTTTATTATTAAAGCATTTTGAATACCGGTTTTTCATCAATAAAGATTTTGGTAGCGGTAAAAACTCTCCACTGTGTGCTGGATGGTCAAGACTAAGCACGCTTCACTAAAAGCAAAGAGTGTCTAACGGTGGACAGAATAGAAATGCATGAAAAAACAATCAACCTGACGGTTGATAACCACTAATCTTGTCTACTCATTATGTTGTCTACTCATTATCAGCCCCTGTAGCCTTCCTTTTGAGCAGTTAAACAACCCACGTCACGAGAAAGACTTTATTGTAACCGTTGCCTTTCGAAATATTGTTGCCGAGTCTTGTTGTCTTTGATCCTGCCACTAGTTTAATAACCCAGCCATTATTTATTGAATTACAGATTTCAAGCTACTATCACCTCAGCAGCACACCATTGAAGAATTTTTTCATTTTCCCTCCGAGACTAGTGTTTGTAAATTCTTCGCTGAGTCATCCCCTTTTTACAGCGGGATAAAGAGAGACATTCGGCATTCTACCATGGCCATACTGCGAAATATATTTGCATGTCATAATCACGGATGATCAAAATCGGAAATTTTACAGAACTGACTCGGCCTTTAATCTATGCGTATACGACATTTGAATTCCTTATTTTTTTATCGCTTATTGCTTGATCGAATTTATGTAATAGTGAGTTTTAAATTCAATAATATTGTGAAAGGTTGGAAAGGTTAATAATGTCTTTGAATCTTAAGTAGATACTTCGTTTAGAATTCATTTACACTTTTTGCCTCCTTATTCGGAGTGCTTTTAGAAAATTGAGCAAAGTACCATCCTTGAGGTCTTTCAAATGCGTTCAGTGATTGTGTCAAGCTATTTTAGCCGCCTCCCTTCGAGAGGACATGAGATTACAGACGCAAGTTTATGCCTTATTCAAACGAAATTATTCGATTGGAAAACCCTGAGAAATAAATGTTGATGTGGTGACAAGAGGAAATATTTAAGGTCACAAGATTTGCTGCTGGTTTGTAAACAATTATTGGATTCGGTTTTTGTCATATCCGGAATAATCAAGGTCGAGGTAAGTGTTATCAGCCGAAGCTTCGGCTGATAACACTAACCGAGTTAAGAGTGAGATCGGCGTCACTACCATAAGTTCAAAACTTTTATTGTAACAAAAACTGGTAATTTTTTTATCGATGTAAAAAAACAAAATGATCATAGCACAGCGCGAGTTTATTTTGGCTCGACGGAAATGTTTTAAAATGAACTTAGCAGAAATCATCATTATGAAAAAAAAAAAAAAGAAGACGTTTCCATGTTCCCCTTGAAGGAAGAAGAGGTGAGTTCGTATTGAAGAAAAACCTAGAAAAATACCTTCACCTTTAGTAGCTGAGGTTTCATGATTCCACATGAACAGGTAATTGAGGGCAAACAACATGAAAAGTACCGGAGGTGAAGTCGTCATTGTAAACGTTATCCTTGTAAAATAAAATATCATTATTTATTCATTTCAAGTATTGATATTTTTCCTCCCATTTTTCTGCCTAGTTCAAGCCATGATAGGTAAATGGCGGCTTTTTGAGTGTTCACTGATACTTTGTACCACGTAAGCGGATTTCATTTCTAAAAGAGAGAAGGAAAATAAAAATTCAAAAAACAACAATACTAAAAATAACTGGGTAGAGTTTGACAGGAGAAGTTTCAATATCATTTGTAGCCATTATCAAGGTCATTCGATTTAACACGCAAAATTATATCTACCCCATATCCGGCTACATTCACTGATGACATGACTCTGACTGAGTACGTATCATGTGTCATCCCACTCTTTAATAATATGATCCTTGCTTTTTTTCGAGGAACTTGAAATATCATCTTTAAACCGAGTGTGCCGTTTTGGATCTTTTCAAAGGTTTTTTCCTTATTTCTGGGATTCTGATGATTTTAAAATGTCTATCACAGAAGCATTAGAACTTTTTTGTAGTTTTAAACGTTAAGGCTGACGATTCCTTTGTGGCGCCGCGCTATGTTCCCACAAAAGAAAAACAAAAGCAGAATTATGATTTTGAAAAAGTAAGCTAGTTTTTACTCCAAGTCCAGCGCTTGTCAATTACAAATATAACGTTTCTTTGTTTATTTCCACACCCTTTGTTTAGCAGATGCTGGCATGTGGTCGGACTAGTGTTAAAGGAAAGATCCCATTGAGACTTTCACTGGATGGAGAAATGGCCAACTTGAATTCACCCACTGACCGCTATTTTCATTCAATGATCAACAGCGCTTCACAACTTAGAATACTACAGTAAATTCAAATTTATAAAACTAATTACATGTACATGAATATTAAAAATGTATGTTAAAAATAAGAGTAATATGGAATATCCATGATAAGGATCTTAATTAGGAATAAGGATCTTAGTAAGGAACTTAATTAGTAATACTAATAAAAGTAATTGTCAGACAGGGTACTTTGAGAAAGCTGCACGAAATAAATAAGTTTTCAGCTTACATTCAAATATGGAAAATGATTGAATATCACGTAATTCAGCTGGCAGAGCATTCCATAAGTACGGGGCAGCAGCAGAGAATGATCTGTTCCCCAACGTGGCAAGCATTTTCCCCTTAGGAGGGTCAAGTAATAAACTTTGATTTGATCTAAGATTATATACAGACCTAGGCTTGATGTTAATTAGTTCAATGATAAACTGAGGCGCCCATCCATGAATAGCTTTAAACGTTAAAATTATGATCTTAAAATGAACACGATGTTCTACTGGTAACCAGTGAAGTTGACAAAGCGCAGGAGAAATATGCGAATACTTACTTAAACTCAGTACAAGTCTAGCCGCAGCATTCTGCACACGTTGCAATTTGGCTATTTGCGACTTAGGAAGGCCATACAAAAGTCCATTACAATAGTCTAAACGACTAGTGATAAAAGCATGAATAAGCGTTAATAACGAATCGCGAGATAAATAATTCTTAATCCTCCTAATATTATGTAGGTGATAAAACGCGGAATTGCAAATTTTGTAAACTTGCGTTGACATTGACAACTTATTATCAAACCATGCACCGAGATTTCTAACACAGGAACTAGGATAAATATCACAATCACCTACGGAAATATTCCATTCATCGTTGATCTTACCTAATTGTTGTCTATCCTATTAAGAACAACTCAGTTTTATCGTCATTAATCATTAGCCTATCACTAATCATCCAGTTTCTTAAATCACAAATACATCTATTCATAGCACTGACAACTTCATCAAGACTAGACTTATCATAAGACTTGAAACTAAGATACAATTGCGTATCATCAGCAAAGCAATGCACACTAGGAAGATGTTTCTTTATGATAGCAAATAGCTTTGATGCATAAACTATGAATAATAAAGGTCCAAGGCAAGAGCCCTGTGGAACACCACAGTCCAATTCAAAATAATTGGACAGAGTACCATGTATAGAGACCCGCTGGCTTCTTTGAGAAACATAGGAGTGGAACCATTTGAGAGCATTCCCACGTAAACCAACATCATTATGCAAACGATCGAGCAACACATCGTGGGACACTGAGTCAAATGCTGCGCTAAGATCCAATAGAACCAATAACGTTACATGTTGGGAGTTCATCTTTAAAAGAATATCATTCATTACTCTCAGTAATGCAGTCTCAGTACTGTGGTATTTTCTATATGCAGACTGGAATAAGGGATAAATGCTATTTGCCATCATATGTTCATGCAACTGATTGAAGACAACTCTTTCAGTAAGTTTTGACACATACTGAGGATTACTGACTGGGCCATAGTTCTTAAATACCACTAGCTTTAGCTACGATGGCGCCACATTATGGAACAGTTTACAACGCGATATAAGGAACACAGAGTCTCTGGGGTTATTTAAACGTAAGATCAATGACATTTTTAAAGTCTAACGCACGGCATTCACGGAAAACAGCTTTAGTGTTATAGTATGTAGTTTTAATTTTAAATATCTTAGCTTATGTGATATGTATTTTTATAGGCTGATGAATTGATCGTGTCTAAATAAAGATTACAATACAATACAATACAATCAAGACCGGTCTTCTTTAATAACGGATTAACCAGTGCACATTTCCAGTTTAATGCGAACGAACCAGACTCAAGGGACAGATTAATGACTTTAGTAATAACTGCAAGAAGCACGTCAATACAGTTAATCACCAAAGACGTTGGCATGGGATCCAAAATACAACTTTTCTTAGGAAAACCGTCAATGAGTTTACGCACATCTCCTTCTGACAATAGTTTAAAATGATCCATCAAAGCACCAGACCATGATTCAGTATCATCGCTAAAAACTTCTAATAAAGCTGAAGATGTTAGCTTATCAAGCTTAGCGTTAATCGTTCTGATCTTATCAATAAAGAACGTGCCCATCTCATTGGCAAGAGTTAATAAATTATTTGATGGTGGAAAAGGAACAACATGATCATGCTTCCGTAGTTTCTTGGTTGCCGTGAACAAATCCCTCGGATTGGAACTGTTCTTATCGATGAATTCCTTAAAAAATTCACAACGCGCAGTATTCATAAGATAAGTGGTGTAGTTCCTATTAGATTTAAATTCCAAAAAATCAGAAGCACAGCCAGTTCGGCGCCATTTTTTTCTGCCCTTCGCCTTTCCTTCCTCGCTTGTTTAATATCATTATTAAACCAGGGCACAAGAGGTCTGATTTTAAATCTCTTAGTTAACAGCGGAGCATGAAGATCAAGAAGTGAAGAAAGGGTTGAATTATAACATTCATCAAGATCATCTAGGGTGTTAGGACTATTCAGGCACAACTTAGTCATCAGTCAAATCCCCTCCAGAAGTTCAAACCATATAAATGATTTTTTCAGGAGAATGTATGATCAAATTAATAAAGAGATTTAAGGGTGGGAAAGCGGCCGTAAGGTTCTGTGAAGTTGCTTTAATTAGAGGTGAAAAGTGATTTACAGTTTGCTTTTTAAATTTCTTGCGATACATAGAGTTTTACATGCACATTTCAACTTAACAGTGTTTTTAGGATAGCTGTAGTATATTGATATCAAAATGCTGCATTTCTTACGATGCGCTTTGAGATTTCTTACCTTGTGTGGTTTTCATGTTAGTGGACTTAATCGTTTTGCGCTGGGAGAGTAAGCCACATTCTTTTAATTACTACGAAAAAGTTGTAAAGGGCCAATTTTGGTTGCGTTGAATGTTAATCGAATACTAACACAATCAAACTGCACTGAGCTGAGCAGCATCATTTTGTAACTGAAGGATCTCGCTAATTATGAACATCAAGTGTGTTGGTGTATTACCAAAAGATCATAGTGACTTAGGACAGATGTTCGGTCCGAAAGAGCGAATGACCAACTGGGACCTTGAACTACAACAAACGGCGGAGCAAACTAATTAATTTTGTTTTATCCTCATCTTGAAAAAAACCTACTTATGGTGCCTAGCTTTTAAATAACACGACTCTGAAGTAATTTCTGCGCTAGAATCCTTCGAAAGGTTCATGAACTACCTTCAAAGATGACAAGTCAATTGTACGTACACACTTAGTGATTCAAGCAATCTGATTGGTTTGCTATATCTTTCTTACAATAATAACGATCATTCCTTGAAAAAGAGGTGGATGGCAAAGCGACGGGTGAGTATTCCTCTACTCTGCACCTCAGTTTCAAAGAATAACTTTATCATGATAACCCTGCCAGCTTTTGACTCAAGAACAAGTTGATCGGTTTTTCTACATTTCATTGGTGATTAAAATAAGAAAAAAGCATTTTTATTTTGGAAGCCGATCATCTTGATCTCACCCATTGGTTGTTCCTGCACTATAAGGTTGAAACTTACATCTGTGTTCATACCTAAGACGAACGAGGTTTCGGTACAAAAAGATTTCGCTTCGAGGTAGTTTTACGTTGCAAATTCTTTTAAAATGTGTTTTTTTACATCATCGCGTCGTAAGAGCATTCGTCCTGTACTAAATACAGTGGAACCCCTCTAAACCGGACCCTCATTAAACTGGAATCCTCTCTATACGGGACCTTTTTTTCGGCCCCAAAATCTCTGTCATACATTTTCTCTATTTTTATCCTCAATAAACCGGAACCCCTCACTTCCGGAAACCAGACTCTTTTTTCAGTCCGTAATCACATACTGACAATGAAATTGACCTCGTTAAACCGGACGTGAAAGTTTTAAGCGTACCGCCAAAATGAAATCACACGTTTTAAAACGTGATTAAAATTAAAATCGTAATCAAGCAGCTGTGAAATCCCAATCAGAAGTGAGAAACGCACATCCGCTAGTTACTCATTGTTCGTGTACCATGTAATAATGATAATAATAATAATAATAATACTTCATTTATTATTTATATTGCGCATAAATCTGTATGCATATAATCTAATGCGCATTACAAATGTCTTTAAAAAATACTAAATATATATATATATATATGTATATATTGATAAGGAGCATTCCAGCGTAATAATTGGTTATATATACAGAGGATATATATAACCAATTTTATTAAAAATTGGATAATTGGATAATGCAATTCAAGACTTTTTATTGGCTTAGCCATTATGGTATATGAGCCAATATACCATAATCTACAAATATGGTAAGCGTGCGCGTCGGGTTAAAATTAAAAGGGAGCTAAAAAATTTAAGATTTGGTGAGATTTGTCTAAGATCTTGGGGGCGTTTTTAATAAAACAATTATTCCACTCGCGCTTGTTGGATATGAGATGATTATAGCCAACTCGGCGCTACAGGCTTCGTTGGCTATCTATCATCTCATATCCAACGCACGCTCGTGGAATAATTGTTAAATAGTGAGCGCAGCGAACGAGTGAGAGATACTTTCAGCACGAGAAGATAAAATTCGTATCCCCAAGCGGCCATGTAATGTTCTGTTTATTATATAGATACTGATGAAATTTCCACATAAAAGACAACTTTTTTTATTCATTTTCGAAACAGCAATAGGGTAATTATGTTGGTAACCATGACCACACCAATATCCTCACACGTGAAAGATAAAAATAGTATCTTCCCTGCGCGCGGTGAAGATATGATTTTTTAGTAAAAGGAGAAATCCTGGTATTTCATCAGTATCTATATAATAAATATATATATATATATGGGTATGTAAGATTATAGTATTAATTATATGAAGAAAATTAAACATAACCCTATAAAAAACTATTTACAAATAAGTACATCAAATAAATTAAATCTAATAAAAAGCTAATCTTAAAAAGTAAGTCTTTAAGGAGCTCTTGAATTTTGACAAGTTTCTCTCGTTACGAAGCTCCAGAGGGAGGCTGTTCCAGTGTCTGGGTGCTGCAGCAGAAAATGCGCGATCACTTAATGTTTTCAAAGTTTTGTTCGGTTTTAACGACAGAAGTCCTTTATTTGAACTAAGGTTATAACCACTATTCTCTTTAATAGTAATTAAATCTCTCAAATATCTGGGGGCTAGTCCATGGAGTGCCTTGAAAGTCATTAGAACTACTTTAAATTCGATTCTGAATTTTACTGGAAGCCAGTGTAGAGATCTTAGAACTGGTGTCACATGGTCAAACCTTGGTATATTGAAAATCAATCTTCATGCTGAATTCTGAAGGCGCTGTAACTTGTTAACATACTTTAGGGGCAGTCCACATAGAATTTTGTTACAGTAATCAATACGTCCAATTATTAGTGTGTGAACTAATGATTGTATTGCCTCATTACTTAAGTATTTCCTAATACGCCTTACATTAATTAGATGGTAATATGCAGCCTTACATGTGTGATTTATATGAGCATGCATGCTCATGTTGTCATCAAACCAAGATCATAAATTTTTCACAGAGGAAACTGAAGATACGCAGGCATCATCTTAATAGAGCTAATATGGACCTTTGACAACTGCTGCCGTGTCCCTATAAAAATAAATTCTGACTTCCTATCACTGATCTTAAGCTTGTCCCATAACATCCACGCTCGTATGTCACGTATGCAATGTTCCATGGCAGCAACAGCATCTTCAGCGCTTGACGCAGACTCTGGCTTAAATAACAAATATAATTGCGTATCATCAGCATACGTATGTACACTAGGAAGGCGCCTACCAACCACTTCAGACAATTTGCTCGCATAAATCTTGAACAATAGCGGTCCCAAGCATGACACCTTGGGGAACGCCTTCTTGAAGATCGAAAGTATCTGAGCAGTATCCATCGAGTGAAATCCGCTGAATGCGCCCAGAGAGGTACGAAGAAAACCACCTCAATGCAGTCCCTCTTATTCCAAAGCTAGATTTGAGGCGGGATAATAGCACAGAGTGGTCCACGGTGTCAAATGCTGCGCTAAGATCGAGTAACACTAATAATACAACATGTTGACTATTCACAGACATCAGAATGTCATTTTGTATCTTTGGAAGCGCTGTCTCTGTACCATGGCCCTTTCTGTAAGCAGACTGATTGGGACAAATGAGCATGCACCTGATCAAACACTGCACGTTCTGCAAGTTTTGAGACGTACTGAAGATTGCTAACTGGTCGAAGATTGTTGAAGTCATTCACCTCCGCTTTCTTATATCTTGGATCAACAAGTGCCTCCTTCCACACATCCGGAAAATGAGCTGCTAGTAAGGATGAATTTATCATTGTGGTTATCACTAGTAGCAAATTCTCAAGGGATTCGACAACCAATTTTGTCGCCGATGTACTGGTACTTACAGTCTGACAGTACATTATGCTGAATAAAATTGCCTTATGGGTAAAACCTCAATACACCGGACACCCCTCTAAACCGTACATTTCCTCCGGTCCCAAGAACGTCCGGCTTTGAGGGTTGCTCTGTATATGCATATTTAGGTTCCTTGTACTTTCTTCTCAACCTATTCCTGGATTTATATTTAAATATATAACAGCTGATTTTGCTTGTAAAGAGCTGTAATCATTTCTGGTCAATTTTCGGCTTCCAGTCGTTATGAGGATTTTTCGAACGTGTAGTTGACAACCAGCGTTACGACCATTTGATCTAAGATCATTACGACTGGATATGAAAAGCAGTGGTAAGGATAATCTCATGTATTTTAAGGTCATAGGAACGCCTCAAGCACTATCTTTTCGCAGCCTCCGCTCATTTCATTCAAGCGCGACAAAAACATAGGCAAATTTTTGGTCAGAAGTTCTTTTCAGACTAATGACCAACCAGGCACTTTTAAATGCGCTCGTGCACGATGCAAAACGTGTCCTTTCATTCACAACACTGAGAAAATATCGGGACCCAAACGATCCATTAAGATCACCGATCACTTTACGTGCGCCTCCGCCAATGTAATCTATTGCATAACTTGCACTTATTGCAAAAAGATCTACATCGGTGAAACAGGTAGAAGACTAGGTGACCGATTCCGAGAACACCTTCGCGATGTGGAGAGGAGTGACAAGGGCACATCGAAACCAGTCGCTAGACATTTTAATTTACCTAATCATTCTAAGCAACATATGGCAATCTGCGGTCTATCCTTACACTTAGGTAGCACGGAAAGCCGTAAAACTCTTGAACAAAAGCTCATCTTTCAAACCGGCAGTCTAATTCCCACGGGTATCAACGAACGCTTTTCACTCCACTAATTTATTCGTGTTTTTCTCGTTGCCAAGTTCCCACCGATAACATAGCTCCATTTTCTGCCTTTAAAAGCACACACAACCTACAATTCCTCTATTCACTCCGACGAAGGGCTAACGCTCGAAACGTCAGTTTTTATAATCGTAATGGTGGCCAATTTACCATTTCGACTTTGTTGATATATTCAAATTACCTCAATATGATTGTTCGCTTGACAAATTCCTCTCACAATCTGTCCATGTTAATGGCACCCTCTCGGATTCAGTCTACTCTTACACTTGGGGTATCTCAAGGCTCTGTCTTGGGCCGTTATAATTCATCCTACCTAGTAGTCCGCCATTTTAACCAGGTCTGTTCTTTTTTGGCCGTAAAAGTGTTCAGATCATTCAATCTATCTATTGCATCAATCAACGTTATGCTCTATTCCAAGGACTTCCTTTCTCATTATTGGGAAAATTTCTGGAATCATTTATATTAACAAGGTAAAAAACTCCTACAAAGTCCTGACTCAAGATACATCTCTATATTGGCATGAGCACATCAATAAGATTTTTAGAGGAGTAACTCGCTCATTAAACTCGATGGGAAGGATCCGCAAATGTTTAAATACTGACACTTGTAAAACATTCCTGTTTTACTCTTACAATATTGTGACCTTAAAGAAAAAGGGAGCTCCTACTATACTTCAAACGAGGATCGGTGAGGAGCACACAGAAAATTTATATCGCGAGATAGGTCGGGTCTCTGTATGAAGTTTAGAGTTTTCGCAAGAGTCTGACTGTGATAGAAACTGTTGTTGTTTATTATGGTTTTATAGATAGATGTACCTTTAATCGTTAGTCTCACGATGTAGAGTCAGGCTATTAATTGTATTGATCAAGACAATAGATAAGCCTGACTCTATATCTTCACGCAAGAAATTAAACGTTCATCTATCTACAATACCACGATGAAAACGATATTTTCTATAACCAGTTAGAACATTTCAACAACAAAAAACGTGGTAAGTATAATATTATTTTCATAACCACCACACGTTTGTGACTGAGATATTTCTCATAGAAATCTCAAGCTTCCTTTAGGAAAGCTTTTACAAAGAACCTATACTGTATCCTGATGGATCTTTGCTTAGATGAATACGATAGCGGTAAGACCTCTCAAGATCAAAAGCGCTGCAGGACTCTTGTTAACCTCGTTGGAACTCAAGGGATTAATGTTTTATTTCCCAGCAACGTTAGCTTTATGTTGATAATTTACAAGAACAAAGAATAAGATAACCGTCAGCAGCCATACTTTTTGCAACAACTATGAGGTACAGGGAACTTTCTCCTTCATTTTGCTAACTTAAGACACGGCAGAAAGACCAAGAGGTGCACAGCAACACGTCTTTTATTTTATTGCTAATTATGTGGCTTTTTGAGTCACACCAACTGCTGCTCCAGCAAAGCGTTATCCCATCAATAGCAACCAAGAGTAATGATGGTAAATGAATTTGCTACATTTTCCACACCGCATCTTACCAATACAAACTTGGATTACGAAGAGAATATAATACCTACCATGAACGCCTGTGTGTCTTAAAAAATGCAGATCATCCGTTCGGCAAATTTCAGAAATCTTGGATAGACACAAAGCGTTCATCTAATACATGTACACCTGGTTCAGATTGACAGTCTACGTACGGTATGAGCTTTTTATATAAACATTTAGGCTACTGCTACATGTACTGCATCTTTGAAAGTGAAGCCTAAAACTTTTTCCGTTTCGTTTAGTTGTTTTTCTGGCTTAAGTGACATTCAGTGCTACGACCAATCCATTTACTGAATACTAACGTTAGGTGCAGATATCATACTAAGAGCTTTGCTGATTTGTTATGTGACCACTTATTTCAGGTTAGTAATGTCTTTGCCATCGAGCTCTTTATGTGCTTTAAGAGAAATTTATATTTCAGTGAAATTCTTATTTCGTGATCTCGTTAATAAATCTATTCCCTCATAGTGCTCGAGATTTAATGGCTTTTTGGTAGTCGTGATGAAGGCGTTCCTTAGTATATTGAAAGAGCTACTTCCATGAAATTGGAACAAGCATACTTTCCTTGCTTCGTAAGATTTTCTCTGAAGTACTGAACAATAACACTGGTGATTACGATGAAAAGGTGAAAATGTTGATTTTTGATGACGCACGCGCCATCAACGACAAGACGACTGCAATTCCCAAGATTGTCCAAAAGAATAACAGAAGTTTTCTTCTCTACTAAACAACCCAACGATTTAAAAGAAAAAAGTTTATGTGGACGGCATTGAATTAGGTAATCTTTGGCAAAGTGGTAAAAACTGGAGAAGGTGGGAGTTAATTCTCATCAGTCCTCAGTCTTGGAGCCAAACTACTTCGCAAAGCTATGAATTTCGCCACGAAAGCACTCCCTGGTATTGCAACTAATCTCTACTACTAACTGGAAGATCTTTTGCAGCCGTACTGTAGATACTAATAATCCCAAAAGCCTACCCGCTACCTAGGATCAAAAAACAAAGTTTTTCATAGCACCTTATCAAAAAAGGAAGCTGTTCTGGTTCTACTGCCCTACTATTTGAAGAAGATTATATAACTGTGTTGCCATACTCGTTTCTATCTATCTGGTTTTTCCATAAACTAAACGGGTCGTGAGAGAGCAAACAGTCCCATGTTAAATGAAGCATGCATCATCCTTCATGCAGGTCTTCTGCTCTCCTGAAGCGCCACTTTCTGTTTCATTCTTCGAGTATTCCTTTTGCTTTGTTGAGGCACAATTTTCTGCCTTATTCTTCTTTTGCTCTGGTGGTGCGTTAGCCTCTACTTCAGCAAGAGCCATCGTGTGTTCAACTGTTTCATATCTAGATAAAGTGAACATTCAATAGTTATTCAAACGGACACTATTTTTAAGGGAGACGGGGTCTGGATTAAAGATTTCCTTAGCCCGAGTTCAATTTTTGCGCATCGTCTGAATCTGTATCCCATGTCGAGAGATGTCTTGTAGTTTTGTTGCAACTTAGGATCTCTTTTTTTCAACACCCTAACCACTCTTGGTCGAGTGGTTAGGGGGCTGAACTTGTAATCCGGTGTCCCGGGTTCAAATCCTCCATCCTGCCACTCACTGGATTTGTTCTCGGTTGCCCCTAGTTCAACTCCTCAACTGCGCTCTGTAAAGAGCCCACTGGTCTGCCTTCTGCCGGTGGAGATTTTTAAGCACTTAGTTAGTTTACATTGTGGCTGAAAAGCCCCTAAGGGGAAGCTTCAATTTACGTATTTATTTATTTATCATTTATTTTTGCACACAAACTATTTAAGCTCTTCCCCGTTCTGTTGTTGGCACACCAGGCTAGAGGGAACAAAATGAAACTTGATTATATTCAGATTCCTTTCTGTTCTGAATTGCCGCTGTAACATTGTAACGTGGTTTGATAGAAGCCTCTGATCAAAATTGTGACATTTGGTTTCAATCAGGTTTTCTCCAAGAGATTTGGTCGACCAATCACCTTTTACACCAATATCGCCTCCCAGTTAGCTCAATGGATAGAGCACTGGACTGTTGTGCGGGAGGTCGAGGGTTCGAGCCCCGGCCCGACCAACACTCAAGGTCTTAGAATATTTTGAGAATAATATGCTGCCTTTCAAGAAAGGAAATCAAGAAATGGTTAGATATTCTAGTCTTCTCGGATAGGGACGAATAAATTTAGGACCTGTCTCCTGCAGGAGGGGTAGGAAACGTTTATTTTCCACGCACGAGATTACTATGTGACGTATGTCCTCCCCGGGGTGGGATGGGTGGGTTGGGTTTAGGTGGATGAACCTAGTAGGGGACTACGTGTTCTATTGTTCTTCCACCTGTACAATGTACAAATCTTTAGAAACGAAATCTCTGCAAAGATAGCCGGAAATGTTTTTCTTATTGTAATTGTTCTTGTTTTTTTCTGATACCTTAGTAAAATAAGTGCCTTTACAAACCTACGTATACAGTATTCTGTATTTTCAATCATAATGTTTAAGTTTAAGTTCACTCACTTATGCATTTGCCGAGTGTCTGCCAACGATCCAGATGACGCTTTTGAAGCGATAGGCAGCACCAAGACTTTCGTTTGAGTGGAACGATGACATTTTTTGCTGCTGTTTTTAACGACTCCAACATTTCGCTTGCGAAACTCCATTTTGATCTCATCTATGCTGTCGACATGAAGAGTGAAACTTATAGCTCCACTGTCTTTCACAGCTGTAGCAAGAGACGGTTTCTCTATTCCTCCTGTGTCAAGCTGAGTTTTCATCAAGTTATTACCAACCATACCACGAACTTCTCCTTGCAAGTCGTTAAGGGGAAGTACCAAGCCCAGACAGCAAGAAAAGGACCACTGCGGGTTTTTGCGCCAATTTTGATAGTACTTGTACAAGAAGATTGAGTACTGAACTGAAGTAAAGATAAAACCAAGCGTTGTTACTTAAATGCTTTTTATAAAAGAAAGACCTGCTTTATTACAATTATAAGCAAAGTAACTTTTGCGTGCGGTTGATTTAACAATAGTCCTGGGCGTAACATTTTTTTTTCAAAGATTCAGTTACTTTTGTGCTATGTGTAAGAATTTAAAAAGAAAAAATTATTTCCTATTCTGTCTTCAATTTTTATAATAGGCGATACCAACGTATGCACCTCTTTAGCCGGAACCATTTCTGAATAGAACGAAAGGAGAGAAAACAGTTGTCTTAAATATATGGGGGGTTTTCTACATTTAGCCACAGTTCAGTTGATATCCTGGAAGAGGGAAAGTATTAAAACTGATCAATCTTATCCGCTTGGCTTGAAATAGGACTAATATTATTATAATATTATATATCAAATTTTAAATATCAGCCTCTCTTACCGATAACCAGTCCAATCACCAGAGTATTAGCACCGAGCGTGAGCATTTTCATGACTGCTGCGTCTTTGTGTTGATCCACTGTGTCTGATATATTCTCTGCTGGGATTCTGCTGACAGCGCCAATGCCCACGTTTACGATGGTGACGGCGAGGGACGCCGACATTAGTAAATTTTCGGAAGCATCTTTTATGGGTTTCACCCAGCAGAAGAGCACTCCAAACATGCCAGCAACGACCCAAGCCAAGCCAATATAGGATCTGCTCTCCTGTCCGATAAGTACAACACCAGAAGTAAGTACAACTTTGCGAGACATTTCAACTAGTTCCCAGTACCAGGCTTCAGGTTTGTAGTTCTCGAAAAGGAACCTCAACCCATCAATCATCTCCATGCCAGAGCCAACATGGTTTTCTGTAGACAAGATGACTCTCCGTTGCCTCCAAAGTGCGATAAACAAAGCGGCGGGCAGGGCAACAGCGTACACGGTCGAAGCGTAAGCTAAAATCATCCAATGGTTGTATGTGACTCCTTGGCATTTTATGCTGTAATCTGCTTTGGCGTACCTGTTACACAACTCTTCTTTGTCATCTCTGCAGACTTCTCTGCAAGCTAATGGTAAGACGTTGACTGTCTTGGAAAAGGTACCCAGGTATGTCACGTATAAAAAGAAAAATATATGTTTATAGAGCAGCCGTTTCGTTTGCCTGACTTTGGTTGGCTTTTCGTCGTCTCTCGAGATCATTGCCTTATACACAATGTAACCCACACTTGTTGCGCCAATGGCAGTGACATTCGCTGTTAAAATCAAGAGCAGCTCTTCAAAGGCGTCCACACGTAACCCTGGAAATAGACAGTGGAGGGGTGCGATCTGAAACAGATTCAGCTGAAGTATTCCGGAATAAGTGGCGACAACTTGGAGTGAATCTGGCCATTCGATGTACGAGAAAGCTGTCAGTATGCCGTGTGTGACCTGATAAAAACCAATAAGTATCTTCAGCTTGGAAAAAAACATATCTATTAGATACTGGCCTCGGTCCTCTCTCATTGTTGCCTTCCTCTTCCAGCTCAGGAATATAAAAATAAGAAATGAAACGAGCGCGATGATCGATAACTGTACCACAATCCACGCCCTTGAGGGACATTTTGCACAGGAATCCAGTTGCTTGCAGTATCCTGAAGAACAAACTGCGCAAAGTGGACCTTCATACCCATCTCCACACGGCGAGTCCAGGCCACCCTTGCAAGACTTCTCTATTGGGCACCTGTAGGCTGCTGGGATAGCATGCGGGTATTGTACGGAAGAATTATCCAATGCTGGAAGAGAAGCCAAAAGATTCTGTATGAAATCCTGGTAACGTTGTCTGTATGACTCGTTACGCCACTGCCACCAATATCCAGGTTTTAATGAGGCATATTCATCTTGGCAAACCAGTCCACCACCTTTGTTACATTTGCGACATCCAGCAAATAGATGGGTTCGATAAAATCCATCCAAACAAGGACAAGCACGATATCCAGCGAAAAAGTCACTCTCCGTTCCTATGAAAATTTCAAATTGTATAAATGTAGTTCATGTTACTCAACTGGCACTAAAGTTAAATTCTCTATTAATTGAAATAAAACTATTGAAGTTTTGTTCTTCTTATGTTTTCCTAAAAGGTAACTCCTTGACTTATTTAACCTTTCGGCATATCCAGTTCGGTCTTTTCTCAATTTGTTTTGCCGTATGTTATGTCGATACTAATTTTTTTATTCATCAGATCAGTTTATATATTTTTGTTCCATTTTTCTCTCGACCTGTATACAGAGTGGAAATGCAACGCCTCCTAGTTAAAAAGCGATGTTAAAGTAATAGCTAACAGGCATTGGGAGCCTTTTCCCTAACGATACGGACTAAACGCTAAACCAAAAATAGTGTGGTATGAATTAAGTTTACATGCAGATAACTTTAAAAAGTTTTTAGTTTAATTCTCGAAGTTAACTATAAATCAAGAGTGAACATTTTGAGACAAGCCTGATAAGTATTGAGCTCAAGGTAGCATGGGTACTGAGGGGGGCCGAGTTAGGTCATTATAGTTTCTTACCAAGGGGGCATGCCTTGCAATCGAGGATTGATTTGCCAGGTTTTTTGTCAAATGCAATATAAGAACCATTTGGACATTTCTTGCAGCCTTCTGCGACGTAGGCAAGAGTATCAGAGTAGAAGCCACCTAATAAAAAAATTCATCGTTCTGTGAAATATCCCAAGTGACCAATACTGGTAATTAATTTTACGACATATATGTCAAGGTAAGACAGGGAAATAGCTTTAAAGAAACTAAACACTATCAAGACAATGAACTCATAAAGTGCAAAGTCGAGATGGCAAACTATGGATCAAGATCACTTCAAATACCACTGCAAATGGTGATCTTTTACCGCCGAGACTTACTAGGCAATTACGCAGCAGAGGCCATGATTATATATTGCCTAGAGTTCGTACTTCACGTTTTAAATCCACTTTTGTAAATAGATCGATGTCTTTTTAGCATTGTCTGCCATTCATATTTAGTTATATTTTCTATCTTAATCTGTTTTATATTTCATTCTTTGTAAATAATGACACGGTTTATGGATTATTGCTTTTAGTAAAGACTATTATCATTATTTAACAATTGGTTCATGCTTTAACGTGCACTATCGAGTTATAGAGCACGCGGGAAGTTTGGAGAGCACGAAAGAAGTGTAAGAGTTGCCCGAGGCGATAGCCGAGGGCAACTCTAGCTTCTTGAGTGCTCTCCAAACTTCCCGCGTGCTCCATAACTCGATAGTGCACGCTAAAGCATAAACCAATTGTTAATTAGTAATAGTTAAGATAATTGTGATATACACAGAATCGCTTCAACAGTAAATTAACCAAATTTATGTTTATAGTTATAGTGTCCAAAATTGGACGATAGTGTCCAAAATCAGACATTTGTGTTCAAAATCGGATATTAGTGTCTATAATCGGACGCCAGTGTCCAAAATAGGACTCGACTGTCTCAAATCGAATACTAGTGTCGGAAACTGGAGATTATCGAGCCTTGGAGGCAAACGATTTTTAACACTGGTGTCCAATTTAAGCACTAATGTCTAAAGTTTGACAATAGTAAACAAAATAGACAGGACACTAGTGTCCAAAATTGGACTCTAGTGTCAAGAATTGGACACTATTGTCCATAACCGCATACTTGTTTACAATGGGACACTGGTGTCCAAAACTGGAGACTCTAGTTTCCTAAAATTGGACACTAGAGTTTAAAATCGGTCACTAGAGTTCGTGTATTTTTATTTTTTATCGAATGCGAGTAAATTCAAGATTTGAAACTAAAACTGCAGCGAGTAAACCTGACTGATTATCTATTATATTATTATATACGACTGATTATAATGAGGACGACGACGGAGAAGCTTATTTACCAATATAATTTAACTATGATCTGGAAACATCTAAGAATAGGTTTACATTAGAGGAAATTTTCCGGGCTCATAAATGTTATCGAATTCATCAATTTAAGGGTTATCGGATTCATGGGCGATTACTCTGGATTTTCCCTAACTGGGGAATATTCGGTCGCGTAATGCATTTAGACCAATCGAGAGCGAGCAAAAATATTTGATGGATTAGAATTGCCAATATAATCATGGTTTAACAGAAGATTTACCCTTAACTCATATAACTCTCCTCCACGTAAGAAATCCGCTCGCGAGCGTTTTGTTTCAACATTTGTTTCTTGTTTCTTTTTTGATTACGGTGCGCATCGAACACTTTTGTCTTGCTTTTTACTGATATCTCTGAGTAGCGAGCGATTTTTGCGTGACCAACTAAAACTTGGCAGTAACAAGGGATATTCCTCAAGCTGTAATCCGGAATTTTCAAAACTTACTCGTTCGTTTATCATTTAGATCAGAGAGCACTATGCTGTTCTTACAGAAAGTAAATAATTGTTTGTTCATAAATTCGCGCCAGAGAACACTTAGGAAAAGTGAACTTCCCACCCAATGCTTTAACGATTAATGGTAAATCCGCGCCTTGCAAAAAAAAATTATAATAATCATTGAAGGATAAAATACAAATGAACCTCTAGACTATGCTCATATATTTGTAATTGGACTTTATCGGTTCCTCGAATCTCGAAGTAAATTGTTTGCTCCTCGGAACAGATATTTTCCGCGGAGAGATATTGGAGCATATTTTCGCGCCATCGGTGGCTAATGTTTGCATACATCAGCACCAAAAAAGGTACGCTTCATTCTTTTTGTTTTTTCTTTAATCCTAACAGGTATAGAGTGATTTCATAATTATTTTTAATACAAAAACGAAGGTTTTAAGAGACGCTGGCATTTAAATGTTTGGTTAAGATCCCTCAGATTGTGCTCTCTCCAATATCTTGAATTATATTTACTTTTCAACGGATCAGTAAAGCCTTTCCTTCCTCAAAATGATTCATTTTATTTTAATTTCGGTGACAGCTACTCATGGTTCATCAGAAATTGATTAAAAAATAGAACTCTCGACAACATACCTGGTGGACATTCTGTGCAGTTGTTATTATTTGGTACGGAAGAATTCGAAAACGTTCCTAAAGGACACGGCAGGAATATGAAGTCGGAACCAGTGGCAGTTTTCGTATAACCCATCGACAACATGGCAGGCTGAAGAACATGGAACAAGTAAGTGTTCTCATACTCTTGGTGGACCTTGATAGCTTCTTCTCTTTGACCGACAGGATTCCTAAGGCGGGAAGAGATTTACATTAAACGATTTGATAGGCTGAACGTGAGTACCCTGGTAGCTGCTACTTGACAAAAACAGAAGGGCAACATCCTCGAACAGCATAGATGTTTCGCAATATTAAGCCGGGGTCTACTACCAGGCGCGACCAACCGATGAAAGTTTATTTCCTCTGATCACGTCATTAAACTTGAATACGAAAAGAATGAGAATTTCATCCGATACTGTCTACAGTGCGCTACAAAACAAAATTGCAGCCAAGTTAAGGTCTCAAACTCAAATGAGGATTGTTAAACACTGAAAGCGGCCAGAATGGTTACGGAGTTGTCCATACTTATGCCTATGTTATAATTCAAAGGAGTAGTTAATTCATCTCAAACGCTGTGCTAGCGTTACGAGTTCAATGTCCAGCCCAAACACAACTTCCCATGAAAAATTTCCATAACGGATACCGATGTGTCCCTTTGTGACCAACGTAGAAAGGAGCTCATCCCCTCACCCGCTGGCGACCAATGACATGAAGTCGAAGCTTTTTTCGATTTTCATATAATGCAGTGGAGACGCAATCAGAATTCAACAGGTGTTTCTGTTGTACATAACTATGTGCAGTTGTCTCCCAAAGCTTGGAGAGTTTCAAAGTCACAGAGATGTATTTAGCATATTTTTTTGGATCACATTTTGTTCCTGGGCAACCGAGCTCGATATGCATTTGCCGTACTCGATTACCATTCCTGCTCGATGAGCAAACCACGTTTTATAATCGAGCTCGATAACTACAAGTCGAGCTCGATTACTAATCGAGTACGATTGCTAATCGAGCTCCATAACTTATCGAGCTCGATAACTTATCGAGCTCGATAACTAATCGAGCTCGATAACTAATGGAGCTCGAATTTTTGTCGAGCGCGGTTAGAGTAATAACGAGAAAGACTGGGAACGAGTCAAACACTGATTGAGGAGGACGATGGCGGGTAGTGGTGTCTTTGCAAGAACCTTGATCATTGGGTGAGTACTTCGTACGTTTTTAAGTTTCAGCGATAGAATTCAAAGGGAAGGTATAAAAGAAGTGGGAGCAAATATATTGGAAACAGAAGTTTTCTCAAAGCATGAAAACCCCGGGTCAGGTGTAGTCATTTCGGGTAAAGAAGGATACACTTCAGTCTACACTTGATTAAAACTTCGCTCGAATGGGACTTACCACAGACAAGAACTTTAGTAATCCTTATTTTATTTTAAAACGTAAAAATTTGATGGTGAACTACGCAGGGGAATACTTGTATCCCTTATTTTCACTTAAGTTCTTCACTTGATTTCGATAGAAGAAATTAAAGGTCTCATCTTTACGTTCACTATAAAACTATGTACACTTTTTTAAACTCAAATAAAGCAACCTATGGTTTATAGCGAGATTTTTTAAACCATTCCATCACCTTGCAACGCAATTCCTTTCCTTTTTACTTAAGTAGCCAAAAGTAGCAACCTTTTAAAGCAAACTTGTGTCTCGAAAACCTCGACCTGGAGGTAACACTTCTGAGCACAGTGATATGGCTACTTAACTATGTTTTTCAAACTCTCATTCACAATAAGAGAAAAAATAATAAAATAACCCGGCTGAATATTTAGGCTTGCAGCTTAGAAAATTACTTAAGTGCTTGTAAATATGAGGATTTTTGTCTCTCACTGGCTGTTCCTTTGGCCTTAGCTAGTGGAAAAATGTTGAGTTGTCTTACTATTAAATGTAACCTTGGTTACATCCAGCCCATCTACACTGACAACTAACAAGGGATTCTGAGGCATCCGAAATTTGATTTATAGGGCTTAAGAGGCTTTCTCTTTTATTTCCACTCAGTCAATTTCGCCTGAAACTCTTTCAACAGAAATATTATACTTAGGAAAGAACTAAATTAGATCTGGTTTGATTCGAAATAGTTTTCTGACTGCATTGGGGGCCATAATTATTTAGGGACTTTTGCAAGATCTTGAAAATTGAATTATAGGCATATTTGTAACATTGTTAAATATTTGATTTGCATAGTTCAGCTACGAAATTCATATCAGATTGCTTAAAAACCTTTCTAGTTTGCAAAGAAAGTTTGAATTACCCTCTCAATATAATTATTTGAAATGGCAAACTTAAGCATATTCTGGCCCCTATAAATCAGGCAAAATTATTTTTGACACAAAACTGACCGAGTGGAAATAAGGGAGACAACCTCTTAAGTATTTTTTTTCCTTTGGAAGAAATGGAGATGATCCTTTAGTCAAGGTGTTAGCAGAAATCCTTACAGCCTTATTATTAAGATTCTGGACTCAATGAACATACGGCCTAATTATAACAGAGGCATGGTATAGTGGATCTTTACTGAACTGAATGAACACAACTTTATAGGGAATCACTATCTTAAAAAGCTAAGGCTATGATTAATCCTTTGACTCCTATGAGTGACTAGCATCTAACTTCTCCTTACAATGTCACCCCTGAATTACACATTCAGGTCACAAAAATGAAGGAAATGTCATCACCAACTAAACACACTCTAGATTGTTAAAACTAATTTTTGTTGTTAACACTTTGGAAATGTATTAAGACAGGTATTGAGAATATCCCCTCCTGATATTAGGGTTTAAAGGGTTAACAGTACACTTTCTGAATGAATGCAGTCATTGTTGTATTGTAGCCTTAACATGTTGTGTTCATTCAACTTTGGTATGACTTGTATCAACCCTCTACACTCTAGCATTAGTATGCACATTCTCCATACTGTTCTCTACACATTTCCTAAGGTGCTGACAAGGAGAGTTTGTTTATTTATCAAGAGCTTCTCCAGTTAATGATCATTTCCTCAAACCTTCATGGCCTTGTGTGTGATTGAAGGTTGATATTGTATGGAGAAATTAGATCCAAGTCCCTTTAAAGGTTTAAGTAGGCGATTTTAAGTTATTGGGACAGTGGAACCTCGATTTAATGAACCTCTATACAACGAAGTTGTTGGTATAATGAACTGATACTTCAGTTCCAGCCTGGCTAAAGTTACAGTAATAGGAATGCTGTAGAACCTCTATAATTATAACGAACCCTCCATATAAGTAAGCAATTTCCCCAGTCCCTTGACACTTCATTAAATCGAGCTTCCACTGTACATGTTATCTATTTCTATTTACTACTTGAAAGGAAAAGTTGAAGAAAAAAGTTGTGTTCCTTTACACATAACCAGTATTGTAAACAAGAAAAAACCCTAATATTGTAATAGAATATCATTTGCACTTGTATACTTATGGTTAGGTGAGGTACACATGAAATGAATTTAGTAGTAATTTGGGATCTGCCTTTGTCTTGGTATGATCAAGTTTACTGGTATTACTGATCATGAGGGATGTAACACAATTTATTTTTAGTGTTTGGGATCTTCCCTCTTTCTCTTTCCCTTTCGATCCTTGTGAGATCTTTTTTCCTTTCTCTTTTTTTTAACCTGCCTGGCTCCATCTTTTGTTTCCATGTAACATAGAGGGAAAAGTGAGAGATTAGTTGAATGTTGTAATGTGCTCACTAGAATAAAGGCAAAAATGAGGGTTGTTCATGTTTTACATACCATCAACTGATGATAAAAATAACAAGCTAAGGGGCTTGTTGGAGATATTTTGGGATGTACCCCCCAATCAAATTCACAACCATTATAATTTTTTTTGTTCATTTACTGGAAGAAACAGGTGCCTCACTGTGCTTCACCATGGCACAAACACTGCACAAGCAAGTTTGATAAAGAAGAGTTTTGAATATAAATATGAAGTTGGTGGTGTTAACATTGGTCATGCTTATTCTATTTACTATTTTGTTTACCTTTCATTGTCTCTGAGAGTTCCTCTTCGTCTGAGGGGTAGTTTCCCTTGAATGACACCTGTAATGAAACAAAGGCAGAGGGTGATATGCCACTCATCCCATGAGTGGCATACCACCCTTGTGTAGGTGCTGCTGGGAAGTATTATCCAGAGAATTTAAATTATTCACTGGCCCATTTCTGAAAACTGTCATACAATTTGGACCCCTTAGGGTTGAGAAGGGGGGGAGGGGTGGGGTTGGAGGTGAGTTTATATAAAAATAATGGATTTAAGGGGGAACCATCTCCCTGAATGAAATGTTGGAAGGAGGGAGGTCACACTAAATATGTTAGTAATTGTATAGTTTTGTATTTAAATGAAAACTACATTTTAAAAATAAACAAAAAGTTCATACATGACCGTTTCCATTCCAACAATTTCCAAAGTATCTCAGTAATTGTAGAGGTTACATGATTTTACACTATTTCGACAAATCTAAATGTTCAAAAATAAACAAGAAGTATATATATGAGTGTTTCCATCCAAAAAATTTTCAAAGTAATTCTTATTAATTGTAGAATTTACATGATTTCATACTATTTAGATGCATCTACATGTTCAGAAACAAACAAAAAGTGTATAAACATGATTCTGCTTATGTAATTATATCTCCTCTGCATTTGCATGACTTTTCATCCCAACACTTTTTAAAGTATCTTAGCAATTATAGATTTTACATGGATTTTATACCATTTAGATAACACTACATGTACTACATGCATTTGTCTTAATAATTCTTCTGCATTTATAATTATGACTGTTTCCATCACAACAGATTTCAAAATCAGGGTACTCTTATTAAGAGACATTTTATCGCGTTAGTCGTCTGCAATATCTCTTCGCTCATCTTTAGCATTGTCAAGCTCTTCCTTGTCACCATGCATCTGCGAGAGTCGCTTTTGTACTTCTCATCCATGCCATACTCTTCAGGATACATGAAGCAGTACGCTTAATCTCTGACTTCTAGCTTGAGTTTCATGGTAGTTCTACTCTCGTGGCATTACTAAAGTGGTGGCTTTGCAAGAGCTGTGCGAGGTATGTCGTATCTTGACTTGATCTCTGACTTCTTGATTGAGGTTTTTGGTAGTTCTGCTTTCTTGGCATAAGTGAAATGGTATCTTCACAAGAGCTGTGTCAGGTATGCTGCATCTTTGCCAAACAGCTAGCAAAACACTCTCAACGTCTACACTCTTTTAGGGACATGGTCTCTTTGCAGACATCTTGAATATGCCTCCCTAACTTTCGCTTCTCTCTCTAAGTGCCTTCATCTTGTGTTGCATTTAACATCTTGAGCTCGACACACTGCATCTGCTCTCCTAGAAGTCAGCAAATTGTTCTCCTTGCTTCAGGGTAAGCCAATGTTACTAGAAAAGCAAGGGATCGTGAAGGCAACATGTGTGGTTGATAACCTCCAGCATATCAAGGTGATGCAGCTCGATAAGAAGAAAAGAGGAGAGCAGGCAAAGGATAAAAAAAAAGAAACCACCACAAAAACACAGGAAAGACTCTTCCTGATTATTCTGGGAAAGATTGGTTTGAAGAATGTAAACAACTTTTTTCGCAAGAGAGGATAAAGTGCCTCAAGCACCATGGACTTTGACTAACATATCAACAGCATTAAGAACTACACAGTGGATGTTTTGCAAGGTATTGACTTTTCCAACTGAATCCTGAAGGCTGTGGTTCAGTAATGCTGCAAACACAACTGAAAGAAAGAGATCTAACTTGTAGGCAATCCTTGCAAGACAGTGAAAACCCCAACTTAGCTAAAGTTAAGTAGAGCAAAGTGAAAGCCATGCAAGTGGTAACAATGAGAACGACAATGATTCCATCAACTCTGGAGAGGAAGATAACTCTACAAATGATGTCCTTCTTGCTTTTATCAATAACTAGAGAACAAGTTGAAAGGCCAGCAGCAACACACCCAGGAAGTTTCAAAAGGAAGACCATAAGAAATTGAGTCATAAATCATTTCATTCTTAACACTTTTAATCATGGAAAACAGGGAAGAAATGTCATAATTAACAAACCTAGATGGCTTTTCGATTGAACATGTGTAGAATGAGCTATGACCATCATTATAATAACAAGAAATGAAAATAGTATAGTGCACTATAAAGTACATGACCGGGGGGGAGTCATCAGAAAAAAGTATATATATATATATATATATATATATATAAATTTATTTTTAAGGAATGATCATGGCAAAGAATGACACTTATCATGAAGTATCCTGTTAAGGGTTATCATTAGCCACAAATTAAAAACATCAGGTTAGAGTTAAGGTTAGGGGACACTTCATAACAGTGATTTTGGGGTGAGGAGAAGAGTAAGGGAATACCTCACAATGCACAGTGCTTACTGTCTGGCTGAATTATAAAATAAAAGAATAATTTAAAAATAGATAGGAAGAGCCTGGTCAAAGTAGCTTCAGCTGGATGGGGGGGGGGGGGGGGGGGAAGGGTTATGGAGGGAGAATAATTAAAGGATACTAGGTCGCATTGGACACAGCTAAGGAATAGCTGGTCAACAGTGGCCCTGGAGGGATCACGAAGGGGTATGATCTAAGGATACCAGGTCGCAACCGGACACGGCTCACGGAGAGCTGGTCAACGGCGGCTCTGGGGAGATTACCAAGGGGTATGATCTAAGGATACCAGGTTGTAACCGGACACGGCTCACGGAGAGCTGGTCAACGGCGGCCCTGGGGGGATTACCAAGGGGTATGATCTAAGGATACCAGGTCGCAACCGGACACGGCTCACGGAGAGCTGGTCAACGGCGCCCCTGGGGGGATTACCAAGGGTTATGATCTAAGGATACCAGGTGGTAACCGGACACGGCTCACGGAGAGCTGGTCAACGGCGGCCCTGGGGGATTACAAAGGGGTATGATCTAAGGATACCAGATCGCAACCGGACACGGTTCATGGAGAGCTGGTCAACAGCGGCCCTGGGGGGATTACCAAGGGATATGATCTAAGGATACCAGGTCGTAACCGGACACGGCTCACGGAGAGCTGGTCAACGGTGGCCCTGGGGGGATTACCAAGGGGTATGATCTAAGGATACCAGGTAGTAACCGGACACGGCTCACGGAGAGCTGGTCAACGGCGGCCCTGGGGGATTATGAAGGGGTATGATCTAAGGATACCAGGTCGCAACCGGACACGGCTCACGGAGAGCTGGTCAACGGCGGCCCTGGGGGGATTACCAAGGGATATGATCTAAGAATACCAGGTCCTAACCGGACACGGCTCACGGAGAGCTGGTCAACGGCAGCCCTGGGGGGGTTACCAAGGGGTATGGTCTAAGGATACCAAGTCGCAACCGGACACGGCTCACGGAGAGCTGGTCAACGGCGGTCCTTGGGGGATTATGAAGGGTTATGATCTAAGGATACCAGGTCGCAACCGGACACGGCTCACGGAGAGCTGGTCAACGGCGGCCCTAGGGGGATTACGAAGGGTTATGGTCTAAGGATACCAGGTCGCAACCGGACACGGCTCACGGAGAGCTGGTCAACGGCGGTCCTGGGGGGATTACGAAGGGTTATGATCTAAGGATACCAGGTCGCAACCGGACACGGCTCACGGAGAGCTGGTCAACGGCGGCCCTAGGGGGATTACGAAGGGGTATGATCTAAGGATACCAGGTCGTAACCGGACACGGCTCACGGAGAGCTGGTCAACGGCGGCCCTGGGGGGATTACCAAGGGGTATGATCTAAGCATACCAGGTCGCAACCGGACACGGCTCACGGAGAGCTGGTCAACGGCGGTCCTGGGGGGATTACGAAGGGTTATGATCTAAGGACACCAGGTCGCAACCGGACACGGCTCACGGAGAGCTGGTCAACGGCGGCCCTGGGGGGATTACCAAGGGGTATGATCTAAGGATACCAGGTCGCAACCGGACACGGCTCACGGAGAGCTGGTCAACGGCGCCCCTGGGGGGATTACCAAGGGGTATGATCTAAGGACACCAGGTCGCAACCGGACACGGCTCACGGAGAGCTGGTCAACGGCGGCCCTGGGGGGATTACCAAGGGGTATGATCTAAGGATACCAGGTCGCAACCGGACACGGCTCACGGAGAGCTGGTCAACGGCGGCCCTGGGGGGATTACCAAGGGGTATGATCTAAGGATACCAGGTCGTAACCGGACACGGCTCACGGAGAGCTGGTCAACGGCAGCCCTGGGGGGATTATGAAGGGGAATAATCTAGAAATGTCATGTCATAGGAGTCCTGGCTTACAAGTCACCTGGGGCATTTATGAAGGGAAATAATCTAAGGATACCAGATCGATGTTAATATGCTAATATAAGTGCAGTTCCAAATAAAAACAGAGTTCGATCATCATTTAATACAAACTTGACATTCTATCTGAAATTGAGAATGAAACCCCTATTTTCTAGTAAATGACTTTTGCACCTACCAGTGACAGCTCCGAGGTAGTCATCTCCTCAGTATTCTGAAAATTTGATAAAGAATTTAAAATTAGACCATTATGATGAAAGGTCACACTTAAAATAACTTATTATGCTACCCTAGCCCATGCTGTTCTTTGGTATTTAATGATTTTAGAGAATTAAGAGTTAATTCATTTTCAGAACTAAATGTGGATTGAATGGGAATGCGTTATTTCAAGACAATGAAAAAACTAAAGTGGGTTCTGATTGAAACATACCCTCTCTAAAAGGTCCAGGACTTCGTCCCCTTGTAGACAATCGGAGTGCCTCACCACTTCCCTTCTTCTCTGTAGCGTGAAGTGGAGTGGTACTTCAACGAGCGAACCAATCCAGTCATAGACTTCCTATTTATTGTTTTCATATCATCAAAAAAGAAAACATACATCACTTACTATCACCAACATCATCATGTATCATGTAGTATATATTACATTATATCCTTACCTGGAAAAAGGCATTCTTTTCAAAGGCCCTGGAAAACTTTTTTCCATTGCCAATACGGATGAAAATGGTTGTTCCACCACCATTAGTTGGTGGTGCTGTCATCCTCGCCCTGCGTAGAGCCCTTATTTTCTATAAAGACAAACATTATTATGACGGATATTATTATGACAGATAAGGCATATCACAGTGTACACAATCATAAAATAAACATACATGGGTAGGTATATTTAAATGGAAAATCACTGTATACACTTGACACAACTTTAGATTATGAATTAGTTGAGTTAAATAATCAGAGTACACTTCATTCTTAATTTGTTCAAACCTCTTGTGGACCTAAACTTAAGATTAGAGAGAATGCTGGACACGGTGCACACAATTATTATAAAACAAACATGCCTGCATAGGTATACTGAAATGGAAAATCACTGTATACTCTTTACATACCATGACATTAGATTATTAATTAGTGTAGATGACTTATGGGAGTACATTTCATTCTTAATTTTTCCAAACCTTACATGTATCAGAACTTAAGATCAGAGAGAAAGCAGATGATAACTTACAGAGGTTTTATTCTGACTGTTTACAGTTATTGTATTGTTGGAGCAGGTTCCTTGAGAGCTGCTAGCAGTGTTACTGTTACTGCTAGGGCTGGACTGTATTGCCTGTTTTAAAAATTGAAGTGTTCTAATGGGTATGTTAGGGAGTAAAATTAAAATAGCACTATTTGGTAAGTGTTTCCTTTGTGATGACTGATGTAAGTACATTTCATTCTTCATTTTTCCAAACCTTACATGTACTTAAACTTAAGAGTAAAGAGAAAGCAGATGATAACTTACAGAGGTTTTATCTTGATTTTTGACAATATTGTTAGAGCTGGTTCCCTGGGAGCTGCTGGCAGTGTAGGTGTTACTGCTGGGGCTGGACTGTATTGCCTGTTTTAAAAGTTAAAGTATTTTAGTGGGTATGTTAGGGAGTAAAATTAAAATAGCACAATTTGGTAAGTGTTTCCTTTGAGATCACTGATGTGAGTACATTTCATTCTTCCTTTTTCCAACGCTTACATATACTTAAACTTAAGAGTAGAGAGAAAGCAGATGATAACTTACAGAGGTTTTATCTTGATTGTTGACAATATTGTTAGAGCTGGTTCCCTGGGAGCTACTGGCAGTGTTGGTGTTACTGCTGGGGCTGGACTGTAATGCCTGTTTAAAAAAAGAAATTGTTCTGAGGGGTATAATAGGTGTTACAATTAAATCCTTTGAGATAACTAATGGGAGTACATTTCTGATTGTTTACAGTATTGTTGGAGCTGGTTCCCTGGGAGCTGCTAGCAGTGTTGGTGTTATTACTGGGGCTGGACTGTAATGCCTGTTTTTACATTTAAAGTTTTCTAATGGATATAACAGGGAGTAAAATTAAAATAACGTGATTTTGTAAGTGTATTCTTTTGAATTGAATTCAAAACTGGGGGGGTCTTGTGTACCTGGTACTGTAGCTCTTGACTTTTTCTTTGTTTCCGCCAGTCATCCAACTTTTTCTTGTTGAGAGAAGAACCTGTACATGTCAGTACCTTTCATTCTCATGTTTTAGATTTTATAATCTTTTTAATTTTGAATACATAAATAGCTGAAAGTTTGCATTCCATACCATTCATCCCTCATTGCAGAACATAGAGCCTGTGCTCTGCCAATGGAATCTTGAAGGCCCACACGATCCAAGTTTGCTTCTGGTAAGGTACAAGGTACAAAACATGTTAGTGTTAAAAAGATTAATAGATCGAAGCTATTCTTGTTGTAGGGATGATTATTAAAGACCTTGCAGAGATTCCTTCAGAGGAAATTTTTTTTTGTGTTTGTTGAACATGGAAGTTAGAAAAAAATATGTTTTTGAGACATGTACATGTCCCTTTTTTGTTTGTTGGGTTTTTTTGCAGGGGGGGTATCATAAACAATCTATGGATAATCAGAGTACTGGTGAAGCAAAGAGAAGAGCTTGCAAATTATTCTACCCCAGTCACGACCTTAATGACAAATGATACACTTTTAAAAATGAAAGGTGTCATTCACATTACCACAAAATAGATTTCGAATTTCAAAATTATCACGCTTACCCTCAAAGATTTCCACGCACTGTGGCATGTTTCTGCTATGGCAAGGGGCCAGAACAAATACCACAATGCCAGGGCTTTGTGAAATACCATATTTTACTCTGACTGCAATGAAAAGTACAATCACTCTTGTGCTTATAATAACATCCACAAAATCACCCTAATATTCATGTTAATATCAAAAAGAACAACAGTCATGATAACTATGATAATTATAATTATTACTTTAATGCTAGAAAAAAAAAAGCTGATTAAAATTAATACTTAGGTGTATTTGCTTTTGCATTCTTAACCAAAGATTAGGTTTAGCTACCTTTCTGGGCTTCATGGCTGCTGTCCTTTGCAATCCAGAAGTAAATATCTGGGCTGTTTGCCACAGTGTGGAGCATGCTTGAAAAAGTAAATACAGAGAAGGTTAATAAATATCAAATACACTTAAGTTAAACAAAATGTGGAGACAGAGTAGGCAGAGAAAAATCAATAAAAAAATAAAAGCAAATGATGAGTGAACTAACCTAACCAGTCTTCTCTTGCTAACAAGAGGACAGCTGAAGGGCAAAAGCACAGCCACCATTATGCAACCATCCTCTGATCCTTGCCATGTGAACTAAGATAAAAAGAAACAGTACAGTAAGATATGTTCATGAACATGACTGTACTATTTGAATTGTTCACAGCTATTTTCCCACAGTTGGTGGTCAAAAGAAAAAACAGGTTCTATTTGACAGACTTGTTTGTAGCTCCTGGTTTTTTTTTAAACCTGCAAATTAGTTTCTTTTTCCCTGCCGATCAAAGGGTAGGATATGAGTGATGATCTCATCCTATGTGGGCTTTTTCTACATACTGCTAAACAAGCTAATTACCTCTTCAAAAGAGTGGATAAGAAATGAAATGGCTGTGCTTTGCCCTCTTTCCTCTAAAAGATTAAAGCATTGCAGCACCTCATTGGTCCTGCTATGAACAGCTTCACCTATAAGAAATGGGGAATTATGAGGAGAGTTTCCATGATGTTCACTTAATAAAGGATATTTTATATACCAGGATAAAAAATTGTAAAAAAAAATTATTAAAATGTTTAAATCAAATGTTTTCGGCTGTTTGCCATCTGATGATGCCATCTGATGATGGCATACAGCTGAAAACGTTTGGTTTAAACATTTTAATAATTTTTCCATAATCTTTTAGCCTTGTATATATAATATCCATGAGGAGAGTGATTGTAGTAAATGTGTATGAATGTATTCGGTTGGATTAGACATTGTGTATACCTGTGCTTTTGGTGCTCAGTTTGTTGTTTAATGCACTATCTGAGGTAAACTCATTGCAAATATACCTGTTATCACTCCCGATATCGAATAATCATCAGTGACATAGCCATCTATAGAGACAAAATAATATAATTAATACAGGTATACTTGTTCATTGATAAAGAATAATGTAGATGACAGTTTATATACTTATTAAACTAAATGATTGGGGCATTATGCTTGCAAGGATGTGATCTCCCAAAGTACAGACACACAGATGCATTGGCTTTGTTAAAAATGGTTCTTGTAATCTTTCTCTGAGCAGATGCATGGGAAAAAAGGAAGTTAGCATGGTACAGGCATTAATGGAAATTGATTTCCATTTATTTCAGTAAGACATCAAGGTGAGCTTACAGAGTCTAGCCTCTTCTGAGTAAACTATCACTTCTGCAAAAAAAAAAAATAAAGAAATAAATAAAAGATAGGAAGTACTTTGATGTAAAAGATGATAATCCCACAAATCATTACTTCCTTTACCTCAGTGTAGGATAATACAGACTAGTCACCAATTTTCGTATGTAGTTATCCCTATGTAAGTCCATTATTTATGAGTCCATTGAAGCACTTAATACCATATTTGTCCATATCCTTTCTTGAGTGATGTGTGACTCAGATTGGTAGGGTTTTTTCCAATAAATTTATATATGTCTAACTGGAACTGGAACTGGAACGAATACCTGTAGCTGTGGGTTACTACATAACATAATGCTTCAGAAGTCTATAGTTTTAACTTACTTGAACATCCTTTTACTCACCATTAGTGTCATCTTCTGAGTCAGATGATACAATGGATGGTCCCATATTGTGGCCTAACAGAGGAAAAGGTGCAGACATCAAGATCAGGTCTATGGCAGAATTGTGAAAGGTCTTTAAATTAACTAAAGGTTACTTTTCACTTTCAGAGGTGTTGTTCAGGAAAATACTTGTATTCAGAGTAGTTTCACATAAATCCTTGCAAGCTGTACATCAGAAGAAAGCTTAATAACAGCTTCTTCTGAAAGTGTTACGAGCCTGCAAGGGGCGAAGTGATTAAGTGTTCTCCTATTGAATTTATTGGGTATCTTCATTAAGATCAATTGAAACTGTAATTGCACCAACTCACCGCCTTGGTTTGAATCGGACTCATCTGACAAGTCTGAGATCTCATCTGTTGAGTAACATTAGACTTAAATTGTAATCATCCTATACACACCCATATACACATTTAGAACACCAATGCAGAAAGCGAATAAAAAAAATAAGACAAACGTGCAGTTATACCTGATGTCAGTCCTCTTGCACTGGCAGTTGCCATTGCTGTGAGATATCGTCGCGTAGAAGCTATGATGTCAAAAGCAATTTAGATTACACTTAAAATTCAGAATTAAATTAGAACTTGTCATACTTCTTCGATTTTCATCTAGGCACTTTCAATTGGCAGGATGAGATGTACCCACTGAAAATAACATAACTAGTCAGTAAATTGAATTACAAAGGGAAAGACAAACTCCAAGCTGTTGGTAGTATAAGCAGATACCTTTCAACTCAGACTTGTAATTATTGATATTTTCAAATTTTTGTGAAGGATCTGAAAAGCTTAATTAATTTCAAATATTGACAAAACTTTTTTCCAGTTACCTCCATCAACTGGCAAAGGCATCAGATCCAGTGGAGTGGATGTGGAGGGTTGTGCAAGTGGCAGTGTAGATACAAGGCTGCTTGAAGATGGGGACAGTAAAGTGGCCTGTGATGATGTAGATGTTAAGGCGGCAGTGGATAGAGATGTGGATGGTAAAGTGACTGTGGATGATGGAGATGTTGAAGTAGCTGTAGATGTTGGTGGTAAAGTGACTGCAGATGGTGGAGATGTTGAAGTAGCTGTAGATGTTGGTGGTAAATTGACTGTTGATGAAGAAGATGTAGAAGTGGCTGTAGATGTTGGTGGTACAAGGGTTGGAGATGCTGAAGGTGTTGAAGAGGCTCCAGATGTGGGTGGTAAACTGACTGTAGACAATGAAGATGTGGAAGTGGATGCTGATGATGAAGTGGAAGATGACAGAGCTGTGGTGAGAGAACAGGTTATGCATGCACATGTGGTGAACAAATGTCTATAATCTATAAATTTTTTATAAATTTGACTGGAAATGGGCTTTTAGAAGACTGTTGCAAGTGTTTGTGGATACAATTATGACATAAAGGCCATCAACCTTTGAATTGTTTCATGTTAAGGTATGCATTTTGATGAAGCCAGCCTCTGCTACTCTATTAATATTTGGAAAATTGCAGTAGTCATGCACATCACTATTCCTAGGGTGATGAGGTAACAAATGACCAATTTCTTCTGAAAGTTCTGTGTAGTACCGGAGGTTTGTTATTTTCCTATTAATTTGTGCTAGAAGTTGCAAGGCTGCAGGGAAAGACACCTTACTTAGATATTAAGTAAATAAAGTATCGAGCATAAATATAAGTTCATAGAAAGCTAAATTGAATTAAAATTATGACAGAAAGATTGCCCAAGACATAATTATGCTCCATTTGACGATAACAACTTAAACACATTGTGCAGATGTAAGGTTTGGTTGACATAAGTAACATTTCAAATATACACAGACCTTGACTTGGTAAAAATATAAAGATCTTTTTCTTTCTACTTCCACCAAAGTGGTTCATGAGCTGCACGCCACTTTGAAGGCCAGTTGCCACTGTCCTCATTGCATGCCCTCTCGCATACGATGTTATTATTTCCAAGCTAGTGTAATAAAGTAATGACAGAAAGGTGATTGTAGTTACCCACACTAATTTTTCTGTTGAATTGAATTTAACTCTGGGTTTATTTCTGCAAGGTACATACATTAATTTCGCATGCACTGTGACATTTGTTTTAGTGGTATTTGCTTTAGATTGTAGCAATGAGAGAAAGATTGCACAGTATGTCACATGAAAAAGAGTATTGTAAGTTTAAATAATTCAATGTGCACTGGTAAAAGGAAGATTATCATCTAAGATGTTCTTAATAAAATTGGCCAACATTTCATTTCATTTTTTTATCACGTCACAAATGATTGCAAACTGGCAAGTTGTTCGAAGTGTTGCCTTGTAACCAATTTTAAATGCAATAAATCCTCTCACTTGGCGAGAAATTCTCAATGTTATTAGTAATTGCAAGACATCTAAAGGAATATATATTACAGCAACGTTAGTTTTCTTTCATTCACGTTTACATCCAATCTCGCCTCTTTTCGGCATTTCGCTTATTTTATTACGGTACTTCTCATTCTTTTCCCTGGAACCATTTTTCTAGCCTACGATATAGATTATGTAGGGAGCAGCACTTACCTGCTAAGGTCTTTTCCTGTAAGGGGAGGAAATGCTCTCACCAGTAATTCTCCGATTTGGGAAGAGCTGTCGTTCTTTGTAAATGATAAATCAGAAATCCGCTTGGCGGTAGTGAGCCTGCCCAGCTCAGTCTTGTTTGGCACGCTTCTGTGCCGTTTATCCAGAAAGACAACAGTTCTTTGGAAAGCGCGCTTACTGCGGTTCATCTCGTAGAGTTGAAGGCTTAATCTAAAAGACTTAAGTGCTTGCTACACTAATCGATGTCCTTCGATGACGCGAAACCACGCCGAAAATGAAACTGACCGACGTGTATATGATTTATGTCTTAATTAAAGGCTTTTGTTTCACGGCACACCCATGTCACCTAGGCCTGTCGCTACGGGACACTTACATTGATAGTTAAACAATTTTGGGATCGTTTTCCGCAAATGCACCAAACGCAATTTTTTAATCGTCCAATTGTTCTTTAATTACATCAAACGGGCAAGTGACCCTTTTCTAGGAAGTGGTGTGCACACATAGACACCCGTACACGCAGAATGGAAACTTTATTGTTTGAACAGGAACTTGAGACCATGCATGGGTAACTGTCACTTCGCGGATCGATTGCTACCAGATCAGTATCAATTGTTATTGATGAATACGTGTCAAATTGTCCAGGGAATACACATTTCCCATTGAGGTCCACAAGGTGATATATATCGTTTACTTATCAGTTAATCTTGGTAATTTCAACAAATTAAAAGCAGATCTCGCTTGGACTAGATCACTCCGCTGCCTTATTCATTGCCAGATTCGCTATGTCTCATGAGCATTTTGAGTTTACTTCTCCTCCCGGCGCGCTATTTAACTGTTCTGTATGGTAAGTCTTTTTTTGTTTTCTTATTATTGCGATGATTTTTATCTGTCAGCAACTGCTTGTTTTCGCTGTCACGCATCGACAGATAGATCTTCAGTGCATTCGTTAAGAAATTTCAATGTTATAGGAGATAGGTTAAGAAATAACTCTAATTTTTAGGTCTCTTTGTTTTCTAAACTTGAGATATTCGTCGAAATGTTTTGCGCAAATTTAAAGAGCCTAGTATGGAGTCGCAATTGTGGTGGGTGTATCTTTGGTTCACTAAAATTGCGGCCGGAAAATAGTGCAAAAAGTATGAATTAAAATTTGGCTATCTAGCCCTCTGATTATCTCAACTGAACCCAAAAAAATGTACAAAAGAACTTTTTATAACAGATAAGTCTATACTTTTCAACAATGTGGAGCTGTATGTCAAGCAACCACCATAACTCTGAACTTCAAAATGCGCTGGTTTTCAAACCAAGCTCGGTGTCGAGTTGAACATTTCAAAACAGATAAGAAATTAGACCCCCTTATGCCTGACGAGAATAAAAATTTTCGTGGCTCTTTATTTTTGGATTTCCGGTTTGAAGTCGCACTTAAAAATCAGCATTAAAGCAAACAATACCACGCAGCTTCTTTGAGAAAAAAATTGCGAATTCAAAATACAAAGGCTAAACATGACGTTTAAGGAGAACAACCGACAGCATTCAGGGCATTCAGAAGGCAGAAGTTCTTTTTAACTGCGGAACTATATTCGCATTTTCTGGGAAAAAGAGATCATGAGCGAAATTGTAATAATCTTCAGGCAAAAGGACGGGATGTTTAAATATCAAGGCAATGAAAATCATTAATGCAAACTTGCTTACTTCTGTGATCGAGCTGAAATGGTTTATACTTCACCAGTTGTCTTTCTAAGATGAGAGAAATGTTGCTCCTTCAACAGGAATTTGACCAATGAGACGAAATGATAGCAATGTGTCTAGGAACAGAAGTAAACTATGAAGCCTTAAAACATTAAGATTTATGTTCTGCGTTTGTTGTAACTCTGAGTAAGGAATCATTACTCCATGATTAAATTCCACTTTCCTTCGACAACTTTTCGACCTGAATTCCTTGCTAGCAGGGGTATTTTTGAAGGGAATTACTTGACTTGTCAACACTAGTTTTGCAATAGTGTGTACTAAACTCTCTTTATTGTCTGTTAATTTGAAGCCTATCGACAATGGTTAAACCTGTGACTCTGGCATGTGGGCATACAGGCTGTCGACACTGCCTTGCGACTCTCATGGGCATTGAAACTTTCCCAAAATGCCCACTTTGTAAAGCACCGATAGGAACAGGTACCCTTCACGTCAATATCGCACTCGACGACATCCTGGGAAATTTTGATGTCAAGTGCAATAAGAGCGGCTGTCTATGGACAGGAAAATTTCACGAGCACGAGCAGCACTTACAAACATGTGGAAAGTTTCCGATGCCGTGTGCCAATGATGGGTGTGGAGAGGTGGTGGCAAGGGAGACGATGGCAGCACACACTGCGCAGTGTGCAAAGCACAAGCTCCCTTGCCAGGAATGCGGTAGAAAAATAACAAGGGAATCCTTCGAGGAGCATACCGCTTCCCTTTGCTCTAATAAGAGAGTACTATGCCCTCTAAGCTGCGGAACGTTGCACTAGCCAGCCAGCTCCCCCTAATTTTGATTCTTTTGCAGACTCCACTTAACACTGCATTTAAGCGAGTGCCCAGAAAGAGCGGTTCGCTGTGCGGTGACTGGCTGCACTGCTATAATAAAACAGAAGAACATGTCACAGCACTCGAAAAATGCAGCCGCAACCCACAGTGTTCTGCAGGAAGGAGAGGTCCAGCGTCTGCGGGGCCTGATGCATTTCCAGGTGAGATGCTTGAATTTTAAAAAAAATGAGAAAAGATATCATATTAACATGAACTGAACATTCGGTTTCATTTCAGAGAGCCAAACCAAAATGGATTTTGGAAGAAAGAGGAGTGTTCTCCTTCCGCTGGAAGGGAGAGAAATGGAGTGACGTCAAGGGGCCGCACCTATTCAGCACTGAGTACAGGTGCTGGAATGGGAACCGGTGGAGGGCGCATCTGCGATTTGCGGGACTCTCCTTGGAGCTGGTGTCCGCAGTGACGGCAGTGGTAGTAGGAACGAGGTGAGGGACTCATCTTTATCATAAAGGATAGATTCTCACTCTTGAATCTGGAACGCTGTGCAGAGGATAAATGATCGTTGCTGATAAGCCAAAGTACTTGCATATAGGTGACGTATTTTACGACAACTATCAATATCGTTAATTTTCCATATAGGAGTGAGGAAATCTAAAACCATGTCTCCGAACCTGAAAACTGTCAAAAATAAAATAAACCTTATCATGATTCTCCACAGTAATGACTTTATGCTTCATGTCAACAGAATAGTACTGATGCCTGATTCCCGCGAGGAGAAGGTTTTCCCTTTCTCAGCGAGGGAGATAAGAGAGGGGGAAGTAGCAGCAAATATCCCGCTCTGTGAACTGGATCACGTGGACCGAGAAGACGTTATGATTGTCAAGTTTGTCTTGACATATTATCTTTTAAAAGAAGACAAGTAGATTTCCATTTATTAACTAGGAGAGTTAACAAGGTCGCAAATGATAACGCAAAAAATGGAAGTCGTTTATGCACTAGAACAAAAAGGATCGTAGGCGATGTGATAAGCATAGAACAAACTAACAATGAAATTTAAGAAATAACTTTGAATGGAAAAAAGTTTAAGTGCTTCTTCATGGAGATCTTCCGCTTTTTTCGCTGTATGTAATACCTCTCTTAGCTCTTATCTGTAACATTACTAATTGGAAAAGATCACTTGACGCAGTTGTTTTGATGTCAAAACTTTGTTGTTTTTTAGGGTTAGTAACAAGTGACGAATTTAGAAAATAGAGAGTCTGGAAGCTAAATAACTTGAGTTTTCCAGTCAGCCACCAGTTTAGTTAAGTTGTGTACATTTGGAAAAATGCCTGTGGGAAACAGAAGTACACTTGAAGAAAAATGTTCTCAATAATGACGTTATGGAAGGAAAGATGGCTACGAGGACAAATGTAGAGAGTGGTGCTCTGATAGTAAATCTTTTTTAGGCGATATAAAAAAAGGTTAGGTTTTTTAGTCAAATTGTTTTTTTTTTTCAAGATAAATGGGAAACAGAATTGTCAATTTACCTCTGTTCAGTATGAGTAAGCTAGATTTGTTCGTTTGCAGCACTGTGTTTCACGTGATAATAAATAATTTAATAAATTCATTTTTCCTTGTTCTCTGACTACCCTGGTCCCATTGTCGCAAACGCTATAACCGGTTTGGTAACAGAATGAAAGGCATCCCACACCGAATAAAAGCCGACACGTAGCCTCGCACCACCCCAGTCTGACACGAATTTGAATTTGTTAAAAAACAAAATAAAACAATATATATAACTAACTGCAGACAGTACCGTTTCGGCCTTCTGGGCCTCATCAGTGCAGTGCTGATGCTAGGGTGGGGGAGAAACGATATGGCTATAATAAAAAAAGAAGCGAAAAAATAAAAACCTTGCCTTGCATAACATGAATTAAAAGTCGTTTTTTTCTCAAAGGAGACTAGTGGGCAGCACAAAGGAAGACTTATTGTTGTGATTTCTCCTTTATTTCTTCCGAAGCGTGTCGTCTCTAGCATTGGACAGAATATAAGTACACATTCGGTAGTCTCAGTTTACTTTCCCATATTAGTGTATCAGAGTTGAAAAATCCTGTAAACGGATGTTACAAAAGAACGCCTTAATCTATTGCGCGTTATTGTATTTTGAGGGCCGTAGGATAAATGATAATTGCAGTGAATCGATAAACAATGACTTTGTTTCTTTACAAATCTTTTTTAATTAGGAAAGAAGGTCGGTGAGATCAACCGATTTGAACAAATAAGTTCTCTTCCGTCAGATATACGGGCCGCGAATTTTTTACAGTAGCCAGTTTGCCAGTCAGGTTTGTCAGTTAAGTCGTTCCGTATCCATGCTGATATTACAAGAAATGCCTTAATTTACTGAGCGTTGTTGTTGTTTGGGAGCCGTGAGGGTATCGTCAATTGTTGTGACTCAAGAAACAAACACTTTTTTTCTTCACAACTTGTCGTTAATTAAGAAAAAAAGTGATCGGTGAGTTCAACAGATTTGATCGTGTAAATTTTCTACCTTTAGAAATACAAAAAGCTAGCTTTGGTAGTTTTCATGGTAGCCAGTTTGTCAGTCACGTCAGTCAGTTAAGACGTTTCCTACCCCTATCAATAGGGTATGTTTTCCCTTTAGGTATGTTCGAAGTCAGGTCTGTTTCTTTCGTCAACTAGTAAATTTACCAGCGTTTAAATAATAACGTTTTTATTACGGGCGTCCATTTTTGATAGGCAACAGCAGAATGTAACATCAAAAAGCGCGGGAACAGGGGAGTTATAGGACATACAAACGCAGATAATATTTTCACCACATACAAATAATATATTCCGTCCTAAATGAAAGTACATAACAACCCAACGTTTTTATGAACAAAACCTAAATTTTTAGTAATCGTTGTAATAACTGTAATTACAAACTGTCCTGTTTTCTGTTGTGACAACGGCAAACACACTTCGCCATTATAACAGAAGATGAAAAATAATCAAACTTACCTTACGCGAGGCAGTAATGAGGAAGTCGCAAGTTGAAATAATAGGCTGTTTTACCTTGTGCTTAGCAATGATTTACGGTCAGCTAAAGAGGTTCTATTCATTTTGTTCGAAACAACCGTGTGAAAAAGAGGTAATTTGCATAAGTGCGAAATAGTCAATTAGGAAACTGAAGAAAGTCACAGAATCATTGAAATTTAGATCGTTCTTCGCTATTGCTAGCTGAGTAGACTCCAACAAGGAGAAGAAGAAAATGGTAAGTCCTTACGTCAGTATGCAGCTTTAGAGCAGGGCCCCACGATAAAGCTTTTAAACAGTAGTCGTAAAAAAAATGTTAATAGTAAAAATATTTATGGTAACCGGCGTAAGGAGAAAAAAAACCGCCAGCCGTGAATTGGCCATAATTTTATTCTTTAAACTTTCGAACCATCACCCAATAGGAACACTCCACTATTTGGTGCATCTTTTTAATATCATTACTATTATTCATTTATGAATTTTTTTTTGGCGAGTTCAACCTCAACGCCGGTAGGTCGGTTGCCGAACACTGTTGCAACGACACGAAGTTAATTTTTTGCAGATTCCATGAAACATTCAACCCAAACTTAAAAAGGGACTAATTCGGTAATCACCTCGGCCTATTTAAGAGATTAAACTGAAAGCGTTCTCCAAAGATGCCAGGCTTTAAATTGCGAACGAGGGTATCAATTTTTTGCAGCACGAGATAATAAAGAAATGATTTTGTACAATTCCTTTCCGCTTCTAATTAAAGAATTGAGCATATGCCCAAAAGTCGCATTTCCATTTCAATGGTAATGAATTGTTTTTAGTTCGTGCACACAAATATTGCAACGTCTCCTTTTTAGTGGGCACCGTCAATTATGGATAAACCTCATTTCGTTGGATTTTTTTTTTTTTTTTTTAACGCAGCGACCATCTTAACGCGCGGGGGCTGACGTAAATGTACTTTGTATTAATTGAAAAACAATAACGGGGAAAGGGCGCTTTAGTCCTTCTTTCATCGTGTGCGTGCATTGGCACAAACGTCCTTTAATCTATCTCTATCATCTTATATAGTAACAAATTTTACGTGCGTCTGCTCGCTGTTCGTAGCACAAATTGGATTGACGCCTACGCGATAAATAAAAACTAAAAAAAAACTCAAAACAACACTAAAAGTATTGTGGATTACAATAACAATTATCGACGTACTCAGGTGCTGTTGTAGACTGCACTTTTCCCATTCGATGTGGAAGGCCTCCTTTATGTTAATTCAAAAATTCTCGAAGCAAGAGAATCCACCATAAAAGTCGTATCTTATACGCGTCTATATGTTCAGGGGAAAAGAATGCTTATGCACAAAGTTTAAGCCGGCCATCTTAATTTGTTCAAAACCGTTAAAGGGTCTTTCCTTTTGAATGCTGTACAGGCGTTGCAGAAGATGCAAGAAAAGAGGTGTGAGATCAAACAGTTTTTCGAGGAGTTACCCAGAGTGCCACTTGGTAAGCCCCTGCACGAGGTTTATTTCTTCTCTGCTTAGGATTCCCAGCAACGAATTTCCAGGCTTTCCTGGATTTGAATACATGCTTGAACACCAAGATTAGTAGACCCTTACAGGATGACTGCTCGAGATTCCTTTAGGATAGGCCAATTCTGCCCCTTGGTGGACCTGGGAAAGAGAGGAAGTTCATGGTTTATTTCTTCTCTGATTTAAATGCATGCTTGAACAGCAAGATTGGTAGACCCTTACAGGATGGCTGCTCGAAACACCTTTAGGAAAGGCCAGTCGCACGCTTTGGTAGACCTGGGAACGTGGTAAAATGCAACGAGAGCGAGTTCAACCACTTATCAAAGGTTGAAATCTCTATTTTCTCAAGTATACACTGAAACAGTAAATACCGTCGTAAGATCGCTCTGATCGGCCTGCACTCAAAATCCGAGCATCCTTTGCTATGCACCTCCGAGCAACTCACCCATTATTGGCACACAAAAATTATGATAACCGTTACTGGAATAAAAGAGTTAAAAAAGAATCACTGACATAGTATATACTAGAGCAGACATTGTCTAAAGATTTTTGAATGTAAATATTTTCATAATCTCATTGTTCCTTGATATTCTGGGACATGTGGTTCGCAAGCTGAAGAAGGTGGAAATGTGACAACAAAAAGTACTCAGGGCGCTTTAACATCAAAATTATTTCATAAAGGCGAATGATAAATTACACATCTATGCATAGCTAGGATAACGCCTAAATAAAGATATTGATGGGACAAAATCCATCTCAAATATATCTACTATTTTCAATATTTCAGTACAATAGGGGAAGACGTGCACGAAGGGAGACATGGGTTTTTAGAATTGTTACGATACAAAATTCACCTGCATAAGACCACTTCCAGATAGTGGAAAGACGAGATATGGCCACCGCCCTAGATCCGAAGTGCACTCGGATTACTGGCCCTCCTTCCGGCAGATGGACCAAAGAATTGACAACATAACTGCACATCAAATGATTGTCCACCGACTTAACTTCGTTGACTCAGTCACTATGGGGTTGACACCCAAGAAATCGAATCCTGCTGGAAAATTTTAAAACTGGACCAGTCAACACGCTGGAGGATAAGGAGGGAAGAACGGGAGCCCCTCAGAAATCAATGCAGCCTTTTTGGCCGTTTTAGCCAATCAGTATCTAGTTCAAAATCCGGTTTTGTAAATAAGCTACGGGTTTTACTTTCAGGTTTTGAGAGAAAGTTAGATAAACAATTAAGCTCTGTCCATGACTATGTTGAAAAGTGTTTCATAGGTTAGGTCTATTGACCACACTGGTCCAGAAAGATTTTCTGACGAAAAGACGCACTTTTAAAATGTGCGACTTTACCTTGAATTTTAACTCACTTTTAAAACAGATCTTTTCGAATTCCCCGATGTTGATTTCTCTTGTAACATTTTTTTGACGGGATGATAAGGGCTTTACTACACGCATCATCTAGCTGCAATGCGTTTTTTTCCGTAGGTGACTATTATAATAAAGGGGAAAAAAGATAGTTTATTCATTTTCATGGATAGAGGCAAAGCCTTTGTTGGATTCAGAGAGCAAAATGACGTTTTCAAAGCACCTACAAAAGTCACTGTGGTGATGGTTTGCCTTTATTTTGGAAGTGTTTAACGCCGAACAATTCAGAGTGTTCAAAAATAAAATGTGATTGAAAGTTTAAGAGATTGGTGATTCAATCGTAATTGAAGGAGCAAAAATAGTAGCATTTTAAAACTAGAGTGCGATTTAATGTTGTTGTATCGATAGATGACGCTGTTGTGAGTAGGAAAAAGGGTGCGGCGATATCCAGTTTTTTTTACTGCTTCATATGCATGTCTAAGTTTTCCGTTCTTTATTTACCCTTTAAAGATTTACAGTAAAAGTTCAATAATATCTCAATGCACGTTGTTGCAGAAAAAGCAGGAACGCGCGGAAGCGAAAAAAAGGGCGTCCTGATATTTGGGGAAGAGAATCGCCTAAACAAAAACGGCAGCATGGGAAAATTGATTTTCAATATTCTCCGCTCTTACTTCATATCCTCTCTATGAATCCTGTGTCTGAATCTCCTTAAAAAACTTATGAAGTAAACACCGTTGGTATCGAGGTTTTTTTCCAAACCCCATCGCACTCCATAAGACTCTACTCTCCACCAGTCTTTCTCGTCAGTTCTGTAATCGAGCTCGATAAACGAGCTTTGTCGAGCTCGATTAGTTATCGAGCTCGATAAGTTATCAAGCTCGATAACTTATCGAGTACGATTAGTAATCGTACTCGATTAGTAATCGTACTCGATTAGTAGTTATCGAGCTCGATTATGAAACGTGGTTTGCTTATCGAGCAGGAATGGTAATCGAGTACGACAAATGCATATCGGGCTCGGTTGCCCAGGAACAAAATGTGATCCATTTTTTTTATGTGGATTAAACAATTTGCTACTCGGAATTGAAGGAGGCGAATGAACCCTTAAATAAAGAAATACATGGAAAAAGAAAAATGCTTTTTGCATCAAATTTTTAATCAAAGGTTCTTGTCGAGTGAAAAGTACCCGTGAAATATGGCACAAAATTGAATAAATTCGAGAAAATAAAAAATTTACACAAGTGAAATGCCTGACTGTATAATACCGCTATACTGTAAAGTTCTATGGACCTTTTCGAACACAAGTTTTTACTTTTCGCGAAGTTGAATGGAGATTTACTGACTGGTCAAAAACAACATATCGCTCAGCATAACTTCTAAAATCACGATAGCATATAGCCCAAGCAACCTTACTTCACCGCTTTTGCAACTGGTTGCTCGTTTAAGATAAAAAAACTCAGTCCAAGCCGACCCTTTTCTACCTGCATTTATACTTATCGTTATATTATGCTTTGATCATACAAATGCTTGAAATTGCATACTTACAAGTGTACTTCCCATACACCCTCGTTCCAGGCCCTGCTCCAACGGTAGTAGATTATAGTCCGAGGAATTCTTCCCCGTGCATTACTGAGAGAAAAGCACAGCCACGCATGTTTTAACAAAACAGTTCACCCGTATGTGATCGATCATAAAAGGCATGCTGAGAGGGTCGGTAGGGGTAATGGTTCAATGCTACTAATATGAGCTCTCAAAAGCATATCACCCGAAGCATCCCTTAAAAGTGATCAAACTGTTGTTGCTTTCACACTCCAGAGATACCGCCACTCTTGAGGCTTTATCTTGTTTGCAATTATTCAAAAGTTTTATATGGTTGAGATGGAGGAGATAGAAAATATAAATATAATACAATGGGTAGGCTGAGGATAGGAAAATACATTTGGTTGTCTGAAGGCAGGAGTTTGGAATATTTGATTTATACTTAACAGCTTAAAATCGCCAGCTCTAAGGTTCAAAATAGAGTCAGAGGTTAATGTCTTCAAGTGCGTTCCTAGAAGAAATTTGTAAAAACAAGGCCATTAGTTTTATTTAAAAAAAAAAACTGCCTTTTGTACCTGTAATTTTCATATTTCAATTAACCTTTTATGTCTCCTTAGGAACATAATCCACAAGCACCCTGCAAAAAGCATATTTCGAGTCTTTTTTCCTAGAACATAGAGCGAGACTTTAATGAAATCACATTTATCAGTGTGCTTAAAAACTGCCTTTTGCAATCTCCCTAATTCGTGCTCTAACATCCAGGTTTTGAAAAAGCACATTGCATTAGTTTATCGAGTAAGAACAGTATAGTTGATATGGTTACGATATATTGTGGTTAAAATAGTCGAGGCCCAGAATCCTGCATTTAAATGATTTCCCAGTCGTATTTACGCGTTTTAAAATATTTTTATGACCGAAAAAAATGTGGATAGTGGGAAAGAGAAGGATACAGATAATGCGCCTTTCATTCTGTTTTATTATCTGTTTTTTATTTACAGAAACTTTTCACGTTAGTCAAGCTCATTGATAATCTGGGGAAGCCAATAGAAGGTTGAGGGGATATTCAGAAAAAGGTGACGCAGGGTCTAGCGTCGCTATAAGACTTTAAATTGTGTTTTAAAAACAGTCCTGTTCATTAAATCACACCTGTCTATCAAGAGATTAAAACTACGGGGCTCAGAAGCGCATTTGTTTTCCGTTTTTCGTATTTCTTTGTATCAACTTGTAGATGATTTGAGACGTGAGATGTTATCTATTGACGAGATGGCGGGGAGGGGAGGGGGGGAGAGCGAATTTACTTCATCTTAAACCACGGTGATGGTCTTACTTACATCCTAGATGCCTAGAATCAACTCATATCTGTAACAAGAGAGAGGTTTCTCTCTGAGACATTAGATACCATAAGAAATATAACTACTCGTACGTAATAAATCGAAAACAAAAGGAAAATTACTTACATTCTGCAGTTAGAAATACTATCTAGACGAAATACTCCCGGGTCAATCGTTTGGATAGGATTCTGAGAAAGCGCTCTGCAAATAGGAAAAGGCTGATAGTTAGTTTTGAATTTATGACGCGTGGAATTAAGGCAAGCAATACGTATTCGATATAAAGACAGCATTTATCGATTTCTTAATTTTTCTAAACTGGTTCATTGGTGTATACTTACATTATCTTTAGTTCTTTCATGGTAGCGAACGCTAGATGTGGAATACGTTGTAAACGGTTGCCATTGAGCAATCTAGCCATAGAAAGAAACAGCGAATAAAGAAATGAATCTCAGCTACACTGTACCTCTGAGACTTCAATTATATACAGAAAGAGAGATATCTTATTTATCATGATTTCTAATACAAGGCCTGTATACTTCAGTCTGATGATCACTTCAAGCGCGGAAATCGAGTTACAACTTTTAGTCTTTAATACCTACACATAAAATCACTTAATGATAAGTGAAATAACCTTCCTGTAGTATGTTCTATAATTTATACACTAATAACTATAGAGTTTGGACTCCCAAAAACGCATCCAAGAGCACAGTAAGGTCAAAATCCTTTCCCATGCCCCCAACTTCGGAAACTTAAAACCTTACAGCCACAGTGACCTGGACCGCTGGTTGAGCTACAGCAGGGCACGAGCGTGAATCATGGAAAACTGTTCGTGGCAAAAGGTGAACAAGGAATACCCCTCCCAAGAAGCCCTTTCAACCAAAAAGCAAATCTCTATTGACTTTCCAAAAGTCAATTCCAAAACCTACCCTCCCCATTTAGCAAGAAAGTATCCAGTTTCAAAGATTTTCCACAAATGTAATTGTTTTCCGCAATTGCAAAACGCACGTATTGGATTTTCTTTCGCCATTATAAAGTTGCAATCAATAAATCTTCCGAAGACCCCTCCCAAGAGACCATTTCAACCAAAAAGAAAATCCTTGTTGACTGTCCAAAAGTCAAGTCCAAAACCTATACCCTCCCCATTTAGCAGGAAAGTATCCAGTTCGAAAGATTGTTCCAAAATTTTTTTTTTTCACATTTGCAGAACACATGTATCGGATCTTCTTTCTCAGCTATAAAATTGCAATCCGTGAATCGCTGCTCTTCAAACAAAATTTTTCCTAACGTGTGCAAGGTCTATCTACACTGCGTAACTGTAAAAGATACAATTTTGAGATTTTGTAGACCAAAGTTAATTGAAAAAGATTCCATCGTGTTTACTCTGACTCCACGTAAAGCCTAACCTACTCCATCCTTTGGCAAACCTTCAGTTTGAGGGAGATGTAGTTTAAAAAGAAATCAAAAAAGGCAAGTCTTAATCCTATGGGCAATATTCAATGATTTTATGATAAGAACATCCACTATCGCAAACAAAGTTATATTCCATTTACTCACAGGTAATGCAATATTTTTAGATTGGCAAATACTCCTTCTGGTAAAAAGGTGATGGCGTTCTTAAGCAAGTCCCTGCGAAACATAAACATGTTAATACAGGAGTCAAAGGAAAGATTTCAACCGTTTACGATGACTTAATGTAGTTTACTTAATGTCTAGCAGGCTATATTCAGAGCACTCAAGCCGGTAAACGTTTGGGCAGCTAAATGTGTACCCTATGGCTCACTCTTATATGTAAAGCTGGACAATGCTATATCGTGACTCAATGGTAAGCTAAGGTAAATTCAATTCCACGTACAGGTAAATCAGTTGAGTTGGTATAGTAAACAATCCTTTCGGTAAAGAGGTTATTGCATTTGAGGAGAAACCCGTAAGTTACCCTTTCTAGTCAGTGGAATTAAGTGCCGTAATTAATTGCGTTTTAACAGAGGAATTGTAACTCATATCAAAGAAGATTTCATACTTTATATATTTTTTCAGTTTTAAAAACCATACGTTACGAAAATGTAGGGTAATTTTCAAAAAGGAACATACTTGTGAAAGAAAATCGAGCAATGCTAGTAGCCTATTAAGCTAATTTTTACTAACACAATCTATGAGGGCCTACTCTGAAAGCTATGCACAGGTTATAATTCATTGCTAAAAATTGGGTCAGCGAGCTCGTGTAGGAGTTACAAGTATGTGAAGCAGAAAGTAAAGCTCGTTTTAAAAGGCTGGAGTGGTCCCATGGTAGTCTCAGTTGTGATGAAACTCAGAACTTTTCGAGAAAAAATTCAACGAAAACAAACAAAAAAGTGAAGAGGCAGTGATCCATCGAAAAATTTCTGTTCAGAAGATAACGATATCACCTGGAAATGACCCTGCGTAAGGTGAATTAGACGGGAAAGAACTCGAAACTGCATGATTTAATTATGGCACACATAGTTTTTTTTTTTTATCTACAGTCGTGTGTGAGATTATACTTATACCGCTGATGGAAAAATAAAAAAACGAAAGAAAAGCATCTAACAGAGAAGGCTAGAGCTTCTACAAACAATTTACTTAGTTAAAAACTTGTATTTTGTAGGGTGAGCTAAGTTCTATTCCATTTTACGCACAGTGCAGAAGTTGGGTTACATTGGCAAACAATTCTTCCGACAAGGAGGTTATGGCATTCGAGGACAAGTCCCTTAAGATAAATTGGAAATTGGAATAAGTCTTGAAATCATTATAAATCCAGGTTTGAATGATTTTGCTAGATTTCATCACAGAGGAAAACCGTATACCCTATAAAGTATGATAATGGTTAGACTTGCAATGCTTAAAGCTAGAGTGAAAGAGGAGAAAACGCTTAAATGTTGTAAACGCTCCGTCTTGTAGAATTAATTTCTCCTTTTTTCATTTTAAAACTTAAAAGATGTTATTGGAAAGTATGAAGACTTTAAAACTGACAGGCATTCAAGTGTAATTTTTTATACAAAATGTCGAACTAAAGTGACCTTTTCTTCTCTTTTAAAATGAAGAGGAATAAGAAGCCTGTTCTGACTATGACATACCAGAGACTTATTATAATTGACTTGTCTAGTGGCGTGAAAAGAACACGTATATCTTCACGGATAGTCTACATTTATTGTATTTCGCTTACAGGCTCCGCAAGTTTGCTAAGTCAGCAAACAGCCCTTCTGGTAAAGAGGCTATATCGTTTGAATCCAAATCCTTGTGAAAACATCAATTTGTAAATCTAAGAGAAAAGTCTCACACGAAGTCCGCAGCTTTATGACAAAGTGGCATTCACATAGATAACATAATCTTGGAATTTGTTCCAAAGTATCGATTTTCATGAAATGAATGATCAGAAAACATTTGTCCAGCAAGATTGCCGTGTGTCGAAAATGAAAAAAATGTCGCGATAATTTGAAATACACACCCGTTATTTCTAGTTCCAATATGAAATTTAAATCAAGGTAAAAGGAAAAAATTCGTTCGTAGACTTTGTTTGTTTCATGGTACGCACAGCCTGATCAGGTTGATTAGGTTGGCAAACAATCCTTTTGGTAAAGAGATGATAGCGTTTGAAGACAAGTCCCTGTGAAAAAAATAACAATTCTTTAAAGAGCGAACGACGTTTTACTACAGGATAGTTGAGTGGAAAGACGAAAACCAAAATATTGACACCTTTCCTACAACAAGTTCCACGGTGAACTTCAAGCAAGAGTACCAATTGCAAGTGTAGATTTAATCAAGTAAAAGAATATGTTTTACGCACAGTCTATAAAGGCTGGTAAGCTTGCCAAACAATCCTTCTGGTAGAGAGGTGATATCATTGGAAGACAAGATTATGTGGATAAATAATTATACAAACACACAAAAGCTTTAAATTTAATAGTGGGGGAGGGGTAGGGGGAGAGAAAGCGTTGATACTGAGAATAAATACATCCAGCTCCAACAAAAAAAAATACAGACCTAAGGATAAAGACAACATTTGGCGCATAAACTCAGTACGTTTCATAGAGAGGAGAGGTAAAAGCGTTTGAAGATAAGTCCCCGTGAAAACATTACAAATAATTTATGGACCAAGCCGATTTTTTGTTTGTTTCCTTCTGTTTGATTTATTTTCTTATTTGTTTAGTTTCTTGTCTTTCTTTTTTTTTGTGCTTTTTTTTTCGTTTCTTTTCCTCAGGGAGATCTGAAAGGGAAGAAAATTACAGCACAAAATTTGATGGACAGTTGGTGGCGTTGGTTATTATTACATCTAGTTCCAAGATGAAATCTAAAGAAAGGGAAGATCTCAGCATGTTTAAACTACGTACAGTTTACACAGACAAATTGTTCATCGAATAAACACAGTTACTCTATTACAGAGCAGTTGATTGGAAATACGATAGCAGTTCAGCATGATATTTGACAAGGAGGTAATGGCATTTAAATCTAGACACAATGACTTCACCTACCGACAGAATATTGATTTGGACAAAAGCATAAAGGAAAGATTTCGTACAGCAAGCTTTGCAGATTTCCTGGTACGCACAGTTTAGAAAGGCTGGTTAGGTTAGCAAACAATCCACCTGGTAGAGACTTGATGCCATTGGTAGACAAGTTTCTGTGGAAATATTAAATTATTTTTAAGAAGCACATGCGCAGAGGGTTTTAATACAATCCTTGCAAACGTAACTTGATCAATGGTTAGTTCGAATAGAAGGTTAGGAAATAAACATTTCCTGGCTGAAGAGTAACCTACCTAAATGCATCTTAAAGTAACAATGGTAGAGAAGAATTTTCCATGCACAAGAGGAATTTCTTGTGAATTAATATTCAATAGAAGTAACCCACTTGAAATCACCAATTTTATCATGTTGATTTTAAAATTTCGTGGTAACTATACATTTGCCGTGTTTTCTCCGGTAGTAATGACTAATTAGCAACCTACGATTCACTTATTCTGGTTCTAAACAAAAATGATATTCAGCTTTCTTTCTGGCCATAAACTGTCAAGACAATGTTTTTTATATCTTTTCTATGCAGACGAATAGGATGCATTCTAAAAATTATAAGACTTCATAGAATGATATACTACAATTAAATAACGGAATGCACAATCAGCGTCTTTTTTGTTGTTGTTGTTTTGTTTTATTTTTTGAATAAAACATAAGACCACTGAGCAGCCTATCTTGTTATAAACAATGTAGAGACATTTCTACGCCTCGAAGTCTGGTATCCGGTTAATTCATACCTATTGCAGGATGGACAACCTTATTTTTCAACGTTTCTTAAGTGTCCTTTTGAAAATAGCGTAGGATAATCAATGTTGCACTTGTCAATCGCTTGTCGCAAAGTTTGCCATTAAGATATTGAAAAAAAGTCACGATTAACGGAACAAGTCAGAACAAGTGGTATAGAAAAAATATCTTGGTAGTTGGCACTCCTCGCTAGGAGTAAAGAGAAAAAAACAGTAATATCATGAAAGACATAAAGAGACTGTCAGGTTTGAAATGTTTAGTAAGACAATCATACAGTTTTTCAGTCGTTGAAGGAATGCATTTGCTGAGATGCGTAATCGTAATATTTGAGCAAAAGAGATTATTCCCGTGAGAGGCGCTCCACTCTGAATAACAAGATGGTCCGCAATCTGAGGACAAAATAAATAAATAAATTGAAAAAAATCTTTTATTCAGAAAAAGGTTAGATGAGAGCAGAGGTGTGTGAGAACTCCATTCACCTAGATGGCACCCACGCAAAGAAATCCGAACTCGATTACTGGCTTTAATTCAAGGAATGGGGAAAAGGAGATTAGGGATAACTACCAAAGTATTCAACATATATTTGCTTAGGTCATATTTAGTTGGCTTTTCGGGAAGCTAAAGGGGGAGGAATTCGTGCAGAAACTGGGTTTGATCTTCGCCAAGCGTATCAGAATATGGTGTAAATAGCTATTAAAACAGGTGTCTGTTCCTTTTGTAAAAGTCTTAAAAACTGGTGTTGGCACTAAATCACCCACCAGCGTCAATCGTGATATACATCTACTTTAAGATGAAGATGTATGATACAGCCAGTGGTGACATCTCACGCAGCTCAGCATTTTCCTTTCCCAAACGCATTGCGCGTGGCGGAAATAAATTGTAGAAATCAGAAAAAAAATGGAACAGTTGTTGCGAAAACGCAAGATATGAAATTAATAGATCGATACTGACCAAGAAAAATCACAGTGAACGTTCGCAAGTTAAATCCATGCTTGCTGGTGAATAGCCAAGTATAGTTTCCTTCTTCATAGAACTGGATATTCACAGACTTTTTTGTTGTGTTTACCAATACTGTGGACTCTTTCAGTATTACTGTGTTCAAACGAAGGTCTCCTCGCACTGAAAACGTCACTTTGTAACCTGGAAGGGTTTGCACAACAGCTGGCACCGACGCGTTGAGAGGATCTTGAATAAAATACAATGTAACGGTATAATAAGTAACAAAGCTAGTTGTTGACCACTAAATGAGTCAACATTAACTAGTTGTATAAATATTTAACAAATGGTAAACACCACAGCGTACACTATTGAGTTATGGATGCACGCGGGAGGTTGCTAAGCACTCAAGAAGCGTAAGAGTGGCTCTCGGCTATCGCCTCGAGCGACTCTAGCTTCTTGAGTGCTTAGAAAACCTCCCAAGTGCATCCATAACTCAATAGTGTACGCTGTGGTGTTTACCATTTGTTTTATAACATAACATTGATACATTGTAGCTGAAGAGTTCCCTTTAATTTTTACGCGACCAGAAAAAAAACAAGCGCGCGCGGAAAAATAGTCTTTGCATTTGCTCACGTCAGCAGCGTACACCCATGGGCAAATGAGGGACGCTAAATTGACCAATCAGAGCGCGCGCTTTACTTTAGTTATGTTATAAACTCATTTGTCTCACGATACAGTCACTCTCGATATTGAATGAGACGTGTAGCAATCTTCAAGGTCTTAAAAAGCTAGCGATTTATTTGTTCTGGCTCTTCTGTGACGCTGCATGCGTGATCTGCCTGACTAAGTGGAAGAATTCACCAAGCTTGTGTTACAATTGTTACTTTCGGTGATGGGGAGCTTCGTCTGTACCTTGTACTCACGCTAATGATCAGCATAATCACGATCATCGTCACCAGCATCGATCATCACCATCATCGTCGTTATCGTCGTCGTCATCTTTATCATCATTATTTTTATTATTACCATTATCATCATTACTATTATCTTAATTAGAATTATTTATCATTAATGTTATTAATGCGAAAAACCGCTTAATCGCAGTTGTCTTCCTTTGTCACAGTCTTTTTACATTTTACAAATCGTAACAAGGAAAGCTTTCTTGTTTCTATTGTTGAGATGATCAAGAGCCCAACAGTGCCCCACCACGGAAGTCGGAGACCAACCGAATGCGAAATGCGTGTAAATTTTTGCATCGGAAAACGGTGCCAGCCTTTAAGGAAAAATAAGCTCCCAAATTAGAAATTCTTTGTTCTTGTAATTGTTATTCATACTCGTCCGTGCAGAGGAACAGCTAGAAGTTGAAGGCCGTGGGTTCTTCTAGAGCTTCGGCAAGCTCAGCTGGGAAGTACGGTCCAATCAGGCGGCCGGTAGACGCGTGTTCCTGCCATGCTCTAATGGTGTTGTCGAGGGCCATGTGTGCTGCCGGGGAATCCCCCTCCACGGTCGAGCTGCCATCAAGAAACGCTTCGTTGTGGAAGAAAAAACAAAAAAAAACAAAAAAAACATCAGCGAGGGTACCCCACTGACTTGGAGTTCTGGTGACTTTTGTTAGTAGATTCTCAGTTGTTTGTTTTGATTTGTTTTGTTTTGTTTTTCTGGTTGTTCGTATACGTAACGAGTTTTTCCTTGTTTAAAATCCATGAACCCTTCCGTTCCCACGATGTCTGTGAACTGAACAATTCTTATGGTGTCAATGAGGAGGATTTCTATTCTTAGATTTATTTTAGAATGACGTCGCTGATCAACAGATTGTTATTATTACTATCACTAGTACCATTGTCATCGTCATGACAGTATCATTATCATTGTTGTTATCACGGTCGTCACTGGAGTGAAAGGGTTTATTCTCATTCCAGAAACGCAATAGTTTGACCGTCAATCGTCAAATAATCAAGCCAAGTTAGCCCTCAAATGTCTCAGATATCCTTCATTAAGAACTAAACGATTGCCTTAACCCTTTGACTCCATGAGGAGATTTACATGCGACTTCTCCCTATAATATCCATACATTATCCAGTTAACTGGTGGTGAGAATACTACAATTTATCAGGCAGGTCCAAGAGGTTTCCTTGATTGAACACCAAATTCTCGTGACCAATTGACAAGTGTGACGATATTTCGTTTGTTTTACATGAGGAGTTGTTAGCTGAGATATAAGTGTGTAGCCCGGATGAAAGCTAGCCTCCTACGCAGACGTTCTTTAGGCTCGTCACGCAATCTTCCTCCCCCACAAACGTCTGCTGAAGCGAACGAGCACATTCCTTTCCCTTTGTTCAAACAGATCAGACGGAGAGCACGTGGAGATCACCGAAGAGCCAACTGGCGCTTGGTTATTGTTAAATAGAAAGCCAATCATAAGCTGTGATAGAACAATCCTCAAGAGTGGGTTTAATTTTCTGGCATTTCTTATTACTCATGGAAAACGGATCTCAAAACCTTGCTTCAGAAACTCCAAAAAAAACCGTCGAAAAGAACTGTTTTCTATGCAGTTTTCCGTTAATCCCGCAGGCGAGAAAAGGGTGTTTGGTAAGAGTGGATATTGCATACTTAATTGAATGCGCTGTGCAAACAGATTTGAGTGTGTTTTCTTGCAGCGACCCGTTCGTCTGCAATAAGTGCTACCAGCGGTTACTTCGTTTTAGAAAAGCTAAAACAAATCTGCGCGATCCATTCAGGATGAGATAAAGGAAGACTTTAAGAAAGTAACAAATAGAACGAAACGCTTACGTCGAAATTCCGCTGAAAAGGATGGGGTCATTGAGAACATTGACGTGCTGATCGAACCTACAACAACTTTACATGTGCAGCAACGATCTGCAGCGAAATCTCTGAAATTTGAACAATCCCCTACCACTTCTACTTCTTCTAACGCCGAAAAGGATCGAACAATAGGCGAAAGTTATGGTATACTTGGTGGAAGCACTTGGCCAAATGTACAGGAAACACCGTCAACAAGAGAAAATTCATCAAAGTTCAAAGTTCGTTGCCTTGATCGGGAAGTGCGCTGTGATTGGTCTAATTAAACAACCCATTCGTTTCAGCAGACGTTCGTGGGGGAGGAAGATTGCGTGACGAGCCCAAAAAACGTCTGCGTATGAGGCTAGATGAAAGCGTGTTCAGTTTTTATTCTATTAAAGTTGTCTTCACGTATCGAGTGTTTGTTCCTCGCTGTCTTCGTTGAGTTCACCCGGCGTTTCCGACAAAGTTACAACCGAGGAAATGTGTAGCAGTTAGAGGGGAGAATTAACAATCAGATCTTGGGAGTCCAGGGCTTACTTGGGGTCCATTTCTGTGGTAACAGTTCATAAATAAAATAATAATAAATAATAATAAAATCTTTATTACCGTGTCAATGTATTTAGCTCATAGAGCTAATTGGGGACACCTACTTACTAAATTAATAAAAAAAAGCTATGTACAGTATCATAATAATTAACAATACAGCCGATAAACTATGCATTAAAATTTTAAAATATTTAGAAATATCAACAGTGTTCAGATAACATAAAAATACTTGTACCATGCAGATAAAAAAAAAAAAAAAAAAAAAAAAAATCACGTGCTGCAAAGATTGCAGCAGTTGCCACTGTCTTCCACTAGGCTGACCAGGTCAACTCTACGGATTCTAGTTTTAAAGATACTAAGGCTTGGTAGTTCACGCATACCATTTTCTAATTTGGACCAAATATATGGTCCTTGATACCTTAGTGTGTGTTTACCATAGCGTATAGTGTTAAATCGTGGTATTTCAAAGTCACTATTCCTAAGGTTATAACGAGTACCCTTTCGAGTAAATATCTCAGATATGTAGCTGGGTACTAGATCGTTCTTTACTTTATACATTAGTGTTGCTATGTCCTGTAAGCGTCTATTATGAAGCGTAGGTAACTTAGCACGCTTAAGAAGTTCCTCATATGTCTCTGTTGTTGTTTTGAAGACCGCACGCAGGGCTCGCTCTTGGATGCGTTCGATTTTGCGCCCATCTGAAGATTTACAAAAGTTCCAGACTAAATGACAGTATGTTAAATGTGGCATTATAGCTGTTTTATACAGTATGAGCTTAGCTTGGCATGGTATTAGGTTACGCAAGCGCATGAGGACTCCTACTTTCTGGCTGGCTTTAGTGCATATTTCGCTAATGTGTTGTGTAAAGTTAAGGTTCTTGTCTATATTTACTCCTAATAGCTTGATTTCTTCAGTTTTCCTTATCACGTCATTGGCGATGGTGAGAACGCTGCCCTTCTTATCTGCATCTATGTTTCTTGGGTTAATCGTAAGAGACTGAAACTTATCTGGATTTGCCAAGAGGAAGTTGTCCCTATACCATAACAGTGCTTGTTGACCCTGAGTCACTAGAGTAGATTCGACTTCTTCATAGGTTTTTCCTGTCACATATAATTGGTGGTCATCAGCATAGAGTGTAAGGTTTGAGTCAGGGATATGAAATGCCATATCATTTTGGAACATGTTCCAGAGGAGAGGGCCAAATGACGATCCTTGAGGACAACCACGTTCCATAATTCTCCATTCACTCGTGTGGCCATTTATTTTTACTCTGTTTAGCCTGCTATCAAAAAATGATCTAATCAGTTCAAGTGAACTGCTATTAAAACCGTAGGCATCCAGCTTTTTTAGAGTGAGTGGATGGCTTAACGAGTCAAATGCTTTACTCATGTCAGCAGATAATATTGTTACCAGCTCTTTTCTGTCCACTGCAGACCTCCAGTCTTCAATCAACATCAGCAGGGTTGTCTCACAGCTGTGTTGTTTTCTATAAGCTGTCATCCTGTGGTACAGAGCAGGGTCATAAAGTCTGGTCACTTGTTTGCTTAGTAAATGTTCAAAAATCTTGTCCACACATATAAGTGAAGTGATTGGACGATAGTTCGATTTGTCTTGTCTGTCTCCCTTTTTAAATACAGGGGTCAAAAGCTTTGACGTATCACAAAAATACATTGATGTAAGTCCTCTAACTTCTAATGGCGAGTTAAACTGGTTGGCGACTTCTAGCGTTGTTCGTTATCTTCCAAAGACCCAAGTTCCGCGCTTGCGGCAAACGGCAAAACTAAGACTTTCGTTTGTGTCCCACGATGACATCTGCTGTTGCTGTAGTATGATCACTCCAATGTTTGGGTCGCGATTTTCCATTCAGATTGTATCGCCGCCTTCCACACCTTCACCACAAAGAGTGAAACTTAGAGCTCCGCTGTCTTCACAGAGGATACAATCCACGGTTTATCCATCTTTCGCGTGTCAAGCTGGGTTTTCAGTAAGTTACTGCCAACCATACCACGAACTTCACCTTGTAAATCATCAAGAGGGAGAAGCAAACCCAGACTACAAGAAAAGGACCTGACTGGGTTTTTGCGCCACTCTTTGTAACACGCGTGCAAAAAAGTCAAATATTGAACTGAAGTAGAGATTAAAATCAAATAGAGTCATTTAGGAAGATTATGTATAGGATTGATACGTTCCTTAAACCATTCTTATATTAATGTACTACCTTTTCTGTGGTGCTATGTGGCAACATTCCGCGCCAGTGTTTGCCTTTTTTCTAAATTCTTTTTCGTTAAAGTAATGTGTTAGTAAAAAAATGTTAATCACTTATTCTACTTTTCAAGCGTTTAACAACTCCTCATTCAATATCCCGGAAAAAATGGCATTAAACTTACCAATGTTTTACCCTTAAAAATTTGAAATAGTCCTGATTAATAGATATACTCCTCTCCTTAAGGCGTGCGACGAAACATAACGTCACATAACGTCACTTGGCTAGTTTTGAATTTAACATTAAGTACACTCCATGCACAGACACACCACACTAAGTATTTGAAATTATTAATTTTTGACTTGAAACGAACAAAATCTACGAGAGTTATGGATAAAGCTCTGAAAATTGCACATCTGAATTACTGTGATCTTGGTCTGAATATCTCAATAACGTTACATAACTGAATGTCAATCAACTCATTTCTGGTATTGTTTTAGCATTAACATTGAATTTAACTTTATTGAGATATCCAGACCGAGAAATAATCTGAAAACGCAATTTTCAGAGCTTTATTATTTCATAACTCACTTAGATTTTGTTAGTTTCAAGCCACCTTGAACTATTAACCCTGAACACATAGTGGTCTCCTTCTGCTCCATGTAAGGGTAAAAAGTTAGGATAAAACTACTATCATATCAACCAGCAAAGCTCATTTTCTTCATATCCTTTCATTCACAAATGCAAGTGACTCCTAAGGGTGACCAGAAACCATCTACACAACCAGTCAATTTGCCCAGTGCCCGACCCTTAATGAAACCCCTGTTGTCTGAAAAGGATAAAAAGACTGGAAAACGGAATTGCTATTCCTGGATGCTTTCTTGCTAGAACATCTAGCCAAGCAATTGTCACAGAATTTTAAAATGGGATCTTTTGAACAGTGCACTGACGGCGACATAGCAGTTGAGAGATTGAGAAGAAGACCAATTTTTAGTAGTGAGGCTTTGTACTCTGACAGTGTCATTATTGAAACAGAACAGGGATGTTTATTATATATTAAGGGCGCTTATTGGAATGAGGGAGGTACACAATAGGGGCGCTTATTAGAATAGGGGCCCTTATTAACAAAATCCAATTCGAGGGGACATTTATTAGAGAGGGTGCACTTGTTTGAAGGGGGGCTGTAAATCAAATCATTTCCTTAGGTCTAAAATTACCTCCTTTTCATCCATGAAGTCATTATCCAACATAAAGTCTATGAATAGCTTTCCAGCTCTTTTAGAATTCTGACGTCTCTTTCTCTAACAAGTTTCTGCATCTCTGGTTGAGCCGAAAATAATGAGAAAATAGACTCTCAAGAGTATGAATTTCCACAGAATAAAAAGGAATAATTGAGCTTACACAAAAACCATGCCAAAAATATACTAGTAAACAGTAGATCCTTTCACTTCAAGGGGCAACCAAATCAGAATTTCTCCTTATCATATCAACACATTTTCAAGCAAAAAGGTAACAAGAGAGAAAAATTTCATCTAGAAAATATGATTTGATTCCCACTAAATTCTATGAGCTCAAATTATTCAGAAGGCATATGGCTGACATGGATCAAAGAGTTAAAACATGGAGAGAGAAAGGGAAAAATCACCCAGGTTGCCTTTAGGATATCATGCAAATGGATTAATTAACCCTTTTATAACTTAACATCAAATGTTCTCTGTACATTTCTCTTTGTCGCAGGGCTGACAAGGAGAATTTGTTTAAGAATCAAGAATTGCATAAGTTGATCATGTCCTTCATCCTTGTGATCTAAATGTGTGATTCAGGGGTGATGTTGTAAGGGGAGATTACAGGTCACTCTTAGTGAGACTTAATTGACTCTGAGTCACTTTATCCTGCTTTCCTTTCCTCTCTTAGGGGTCATAGGGTTAATCGTAATAATTTAAAAGCAAAACATTTTTCATACACATGTATGCAGCTGACATTAGACTAGATACCAGTAATATTGTGTTTGTACCTTTTTGAAAATTTTTCTCTCTGTCACTATCTGGACCAGGAGGAGGTGATGTGAGACGTTCTTCCATCTCATTCCAGCACTACGAAGAATATTAACTCTTTATCACAACTTCAAACCTTTACAATATGTATTAATTCAAGTTTCTCAAGGGACCTTTTTCACTATAACTGGAATTGAAAGTGTTAGGTTTGCTGACAGCAGATGAGTGTAAGGGAGGTGACTGTGAACTTGGTGGTGCAAATGGCTGGATCTGAGTGCAGACACAGCAGTAAAGATAAAGAATCCGATTCTACCAATGCATCTGCCAATGTATCAGCCAACTTTCGGCCGACGTGCTGGCCTTATGAAGAAAAAAAAACTGATGCATCTGTGGGGAGCAGGGATGGCGCAGCGGTGAGAGCACTCGCCTCCCACTACTGTGGCCTGTCGAGTTAGATTCCCGGACCTGGTTTCACATGTGGGTTGAGTTTGTTGTTGTTTCTTGTTCTTGCTCCAAGGGTTTTTCTCCAGGTCCTCAGGTTTTCCTCCCTCTGCAAAAACCAACATTCCAAATTCCAATTCAATCTGGAAACAGTGGACAAGAAGAGCCACCAAGTGGAATGTCCATTGCTAAATTATTATTGTTATTATTATTATCATTATTGTCTGTGGTGTGTGGACAACCATGTGAGTGGTATTTGAAAAGGCATTCTTGCATTACTAATCGGGGGGACCCATGTAAGTGGTATTTGAAAAGGCATCCTCACATTACTAATCGGGGGGAAAATTTTTCATGCACATACCAAATACAGACTAAAAGGAGTGCATGGAGAAGGAGCGGTGGGTAAGTGAGTGTTTGATGCAGTGTGATGTGATCAGATTTAATTTTAACAGGGAACTGTAAATTTTCACTATCCTCAAGTGCAGTAAGTAAAGTTATGACCTCTTCCTAATTTCACTCCATCAATCTACCTTGCTTCAAGTTTATCTAGTAAGCCAAAATTACATTGAGTCACTATGAAACACAAAGTTCTGCTGATAAAGTTTCATTTTTTTTTTCTACCTATGCTGTCTAACAGCATACTACACAAAAAGAAAAAACAAAATCTTACCACATCATACATTGCAGCTAACTCGTCAACCTCCTTTTTTTCCATAAATGAATGGCCCATTCCTGCGACAGATATAGCTTTAATTGCCATGGCAATCATACTTTTCCACAAAGGAATATGTTCTTGAAGACCACCTTTAGCGAACTTGTCAGCTGTTTCTTTAGCAATCTATAAATGAATGAAAGATTCTCTAAAATTTATTAAATTTCATAACATCACTCTCAGATTTCTATTTTTTTATAGCTTTCCTAACAGTTCTCTCTTATCCATCTACATCACTGAGAGAGGCACTGCAAGATCCAAATGTCTTGCTCATGAAATAACCATTTACACCCTTACTGCATCAGTATGCATATTCTCCATACTGTTCTCTATACATTTCATATGGTATTTACCAGGAGATTTTGTTAGACATTTAAGAATAAACACTAGCGAGAAAAACACACAACGTTTCGATGACTCCATGTCATCATTCTCAAGTGAGAAGAGAATAAAAATGAATAGTTAATTTATACCGTACGAAGGTGGCAAACGTAAAAAGTTTAAAATATTTAAAATATTTAAATAAATAATTGCGCGTGTTAAGTTCATAAATGTAAACTATTAAATAAATAGTTTCGCGCGTATGGAATCCGATTGTTTGTTCAAAGAGGGCTTCATCTTCTTTATGAAAAGCATTTCATGAACTAAACAGTCCAGTTTCCCGGTGCACTTTTTAAGTACGGTATAAATTAACTATTCATTTTTATTCTCTTCTCACTTGAGAATGATGACATGGAGTAATCGAAACGTTGTGTGTTTTTCTCGCTAGTGTTTATTCTTAAATTTACCAGGAGAATTTGTCAAAGAATGAAGAGCTTCTCTAGTTGGTGATCATTTCCTTTACTCCCATAACCTTATTATTGTGGTCACCACGACTGAGTCCCAACCGCCTGTTTGTATTGTCTTCACCTGTATTGAATCTGCCAAAGCCAGATGCCCCCTTGCTCCAAACCTTGATGAAACCCCTGAGTAATGTGGTTAAAAAACCCTAGATGGGTCATTGTACATTCTTAGGCATGTCTCCATGCAGGCATGTTCCAGTCATTTACTCACCCATCCTGATCCCTGAAAGGAGAAAAGTCTTGCACAGAAATGTGAGTACTAATCAAATTACTTACTCTAGGTCTGAAGGTTCCTCTCCTGGAATCGATAGGCCTTTTGATGAACCCCTCTGTAATGAAAAATGGGAAATATTTTCATAAAGAGGAATTAATTCCCAAAGACAACAAAAATACTGTAAGACAGGTCTTCACAGGCTAATCTAGCCCTTGAGTAAAATGTTCCGGCTGAAAAACTGCTGAGGGTAGCAGAGGCTCTATATGTAATGCACGATTAAGCCCAAAATGAATAAGTGATACACAAATTGTACTGAAGGGCAAGGTAAGGTGAGATTTGAAGTTTTCGCTTTTGTCAGATATGTCATGTGTGAAATACTCTTTAAAGTACATGTGCTGTGTGAGCTTTTAAAAAAAATGGTGTGTGAAATGGGATGAGGACCTCCCCTTCCCACTTTGCTACCTCTGGATATGAATATGAATATTTATTACACAACTCGGGAAGTCAGAGGGCCAATAACTAAAATCAACCAATCAAAATGGTCTATTGCCGGTCAATATTCTCTCAGTATTGGACCGGCCGGGCACTGTCCCGAATGGTCCCCAATGATACCGCACTTGTGTCCCTTTGAACTTCAGTCGTGTAATAAATTAATCTCTTATTAACCGGTCAAGCTTACTTGGGACCGTACTGGTAGAATATCGGCCCTTGTTTTTTTTTGTATGGACTGAGCTGCGCTCGGTCCATACTGTCAAGACCCTGGGCCGATATTCTCCCACTACGGCCCTCGCGCTTGGTTAATAAGATATAATTATGTCTTACTCCACTCTCAATGGGACAGACAGGTTTCCTCTGCTTATAAGACAAAAAAATCAGTGCCCTGTTATTTGAAATAACTGGTTTTCCTAAGAAGTGGTATTCAGGTGAGTGGTGCATAATTTCTGCTTTCCAAATTCTTCACTTACCCTTAAGAATCAGAAAGGATAAGAAAATTCCAACTTCTTATCATAATTCAGATAAAAAAGGACAATGTTTCTTTATATCCCCAGTCCAGGGCAGGATTTCTACACTTCCTTGTTTTTAACTCCCAATTCCACGCAAAATACTTCGCTTTGTTAACCAATCAGAAAGCGAGATTTTATTCAATTATGCGATCCAAAAACAAATCAAAGCCGTAGTCCCAAAGGCAATGTAATCCACTGTTTTCTCCATTGTTTTCTTTATTCGAGAACTGTATGCATAATGAAGTAAAGTCTTAGCAACTGCAAATCGAGCAAAGGTCAAATTTGTAAGAGCATTCCAAAATTTTGATACATACCCCTTAACACGTGTAGCTGTGAATATTGATCGACAGATGGCTTTGGAATTCATATACAAGAGATAATAATTAAATTCTCCCCACGTGTATACACTAATTTTCAGGCACAGCCCTTACAACGCAAAAGAAATGTTCTAGGGGGAAATCGTGTAATTGTTAGAATTAAGGAAATAAATAATTCCACGCGCGCTGTCCAACATAAGCGACGAAAACTTGTCATACTTACAAAGTCAAACATGAACAAAAGGACAATCAAGCAACCAAAGACCATCACCACTGCAAATACACCCAAATCGTTCACAGATATATGAGAAGGAAACATCTTTTCGGTTGTACAATGCTAATGCAGTGTCATTTAGTCAATTTCTGCCCTCCTTACACCTCTGTACAGCTCCAGAGCATCTTCTCGAGAGCTGATAATCTGCCGCCCCGGTCTTTTTCAAGGCTCACTTTGCGAGGAGTCTGGATAAGAGGAATATCCCCAATTAAAAGACCCATCGGGGAGGGGGTGAGAGGAAGGAAAGGGTACTTGGGCAAATCTTACTCGGAAAAATTGAGCAAAAAACTGAAAACAATCAATGATTCTCTAAATTTACATAAACTGCGTAAACGTGTATCAGTTTATTGAACGAGGAATTGATACAAGAACTTATCACGCGATATTTGTACTCCACAAATATCCGCGAAATTCGCCCGCACCGAAATAACAATTTGCCGCGTTGGATGATAAATCTCTTATTAGACGTTTTGTTGTGTAGTATGGTCTACTATCGCTGATTATTTTTTACTTGTTGTTTGTATTTTGACTCACCCTATGGTCTCGTCCGAAATACGGCACAACTGGTTAAAAATACTCAGCGATACTACACAACAAAACGTCTATAAGATATACATATCTATATATATATCATCAGCTCGAACGAGGAGATCTGTTATTCTTTTTTCTTTTTTGTTACCAGCGGCGAAGTGATGGGCCCTCGAAACGAATTGAACCGAAAAGTCTGAAGAATTCTTAATTGAACTCATGATAATTGACATCGTCTTGAATAACTTTATCGATTACTTGCGTATAAAATCCAACCAGCTTCAAACATCTGTGAAGGATGCGTTCGTATACGTGTGAATAAGTTAGAAAATGTTTCTTCGTGTTGGTAAATACGACTGCACCGCGTCGGCCATGGAAAAAAACTCGAACATAACACTGAGATCAATTACATGCCTAACACGCGCACGTCTTGTTTCAGAGACGCATCTGCCTTGATAGCGTATGATATTCGGGGTTTTCTGTTTCGAACAGGGAAAGGCGAGGTGTATTATATAGTTTTGTATTATGTAGTTTTGTCATAATTAGCTTGCATATGTACAGTGTGAACACTTAATGATAACTGCAGAACTTGAAAAAGCGGCGGATATAATTGAAGCACTTAAGTCAAGTTGACTTGTGATTACTTCGGCGTTGCTCCTACGCCGTTATAACTACAAATAGAATATACAAAAAAGTCACTTGACGCGGTAATTTGTTACAAACTTAATCGAAGATATTTTAGTATTAAAACCAAAAAGGAAACTTAGAGCAACTCACTCAAGCTGGACCGCACTGCTATACAGTTATGAATTTTATGTGGGTTTAATGAAAAAATTGAACAGTTACTAGGTAAAACAGCCTGGCTCGTTGGAATGATGATACGCGCCTCCATATTTGCTAGTCGATATTTCATCTTTTCTTAAACTTTTTTTTCATAAAGCAACTAGGAAGTAATGCCGTTCCTGGCAGACGGGTGATAGTAGAACGCATATAACCATGCAAAAACCTGAAGCATGTTCGACAGGTTGGAAAGACGAACGACACGAAGAGCCTGGACGGCACTCGAACCAGGACCGCTCAGTCTAGACTGCGGAGTCGAAAATTCCAGAATAATGCATTTCTGTTTAACTATCTTGTTTGATTCCCTTAGATCTAAGAAGGAAAAAAACTGTTTCCATCTCTGAGCATGATTTAACTACACTATGTTCAAAGAAAACGTCTGCATAACTAGAATATCCCCCGACCGTTCTTTCTGACAAAATGAAAGCTTTCATCGAAAGTTGTAATTAAAACTGAATGAGAATTTAGAAATTTAGTCTTATAAAACCGGATGTTGAGTTTTTCAAAGCTGAGTCCATATGTTGCACGTAGTGCGAAAATCAACAGGGATAAAAACTTTCTTTCCAACAATAGAAAAAATATGTTTGATCACTAGGCAAAGATAAAAGAAAAGTTTATATTGCGTGGACCTTATTCTTTAGAGAATTAAATTCAAAGTTTCTTTTCTTCTATAAAAGGGGTTTTCACAAATTCTGGATTGAGCCGAGTCAAACAGCAACCGGCGAAACAACTGTATTGTAAATTTATAAGTTGCGTAGATGAATTAATGACATCGTTTTTCAGCTGAAACCTACCAGCTTCAAACATCTGTGAGAGTTTTGCATATGTATGCGTGAATATAGGATATATATATATATTTTTCTGTGTATGTGTTGGTTGATACAACTGCAGCATAACAACATGCTGGATGATAAAACGGGATAATCGGCAGTCAGGTATTTTATTTTCTTTTATTTCTCTACTTAATTTCACTTTATTTTAAAGTGAAATTAGAAAAGTCCTTTTGGCGCCCCTCCAACAGAAAGAAGAAAAACTACAAAAACACTGAAACGCGTCGATATCTCTAATATAAGTATGCACAAGTCACTGTTCAGTTAATTTTGTTGATGTTGAAATTTGAATTTTCGGTGGCAATTGTCTCAGCTAAACATTAAGCCATTTCAGTTCATGCTCTTCAACGACTAATACTACTAATTACAACTTGAATATTTCAAATGTTCTACTTTATCAACGTAAAAAGAGATAATCAAGTAGCAAAAAGAGGATTAGAAAAAAAACATGTGTTGTTAAAATTATTCTAGCTGTGAGGTATCCTGATTAACAAGCAGAGAGAAGAAAATTAAGAATCAACAATTTGAAATTAGAGAATTTAGCGGGATACTGAAACAGGCACCGAGAAAGTAACTACTGGCTGTTGTCTTGATCGATAATTGTGTTGAGCAAGCCTGAGGAAGATCATACTGGGTCCTTTGGGAAGCTTGTTGGCTTTCAGTGCCCTGTACATGATGCAGTGAGTTGTCGGGCTGACTGAACGGCAAACGTGCTTCTGTCGCTTTGTCGAACAAATCTAATAACATGGTTTGCTGCGAAAAAATTTCTTTCCCCCTTTCCTTGCATTTACTAAAAATATGTTGTCGTGCAATCCGTTGGATTCAAGAGTTTTGGATTTTTCTTGTGGCGGCATAATCGGTTTATCGCTTGGCCTTGAACAATATTCTAGCAATAAAACTATGCATACTCATTTGGCAGAACTATGGTCAGAAAGTGTAACTTCTGTGCCTATATCCTGACGCAATATAAGCGTAAACCTGGAAATACTTATTCACAAAATTGATTAAAAAGTGTTAAGAGTTCGAGTTGTTCTTTTGTATGAAATATCTGAAGTTGCTTGTATATATTTTCCAATGTGATGTATTCGACTGGCCACAGAAAAATGCACCATTCGAAATAAAAGGAACTCTGAACGACAGCACAGTTGAATAGAAAATTAAAGAGTAGAAATTTTAATGGATTTTGATATTCCTGTAACGAAATGCATTCGGGTGTTGCCGGTGAACGTAAGTCAGTCCTTTGAGAATGGATATATTTTAACAAGCCAGTTGAATCAAACCATTAAAGTTTTTTTGTTCTTCAGGAAAGATGCTGTCTATCAAGAGCTTATGTACTATAACTGCTGTTCTGCGTAAGTATTGTTTTTACCGTCAGTTTATATTTATTCGCAGTTAGATGAATGAGTTATCTTGAAGCAATTAGGTCGTTCCGTTAGTGATCCCGAACATGACTGCAAATACATAAAAAATGAGCCGATTTGTTAGAGGATCGCTTATTGACTAAAAAACAAATTATCGTTATTCTCGGGTAATTTTTATGGAACACCGACCGAAACGTGATTCAACCAGTTTTCAAATCAGCAGCAAATAACTTTATTTTGAAGGAGAATGTCATGAGTACTCAGTGTTCACTTATGAAGGTGTTTAACTTGTTACAGTTCCATGGATTTCTGGAGTGTATCTCCAAAATTATATCCCTCTGTCAAGTACAACTCAAAACCTCCTTCGAGTGCAAAAAGGGCAGTATGTGGAAATTAGCCTTAGAATAGGGAGATACTACGATATACCTGGAATTCCCTGTGCTGATGAGGAATATATTGAGATCCGTGATGGTCATAATAAGTCTGCCAATCTCCTTGGTGTATATTGTGGATATGATGTTACTGCCATCCGAAGATCCAGTGGGCAAAGTTTGTGGTTAAAGTTTACCCCTCCGGATGGGTACTATTATTCTTCTGGCTTCTACTACAGTGGCGAGGCACTGAATGAGACAGGTAAGTTGCGACAGGTTTGAATTTTGTTCCTTGTTGACTAGTTTAAGGCGGTCTTAATGGGGTGATGGCTTTTACAGCAAACAATTAAACTTTGGCCATTTTACGTATAACAGTTAATTTCTTTCCGTTACGTTTAACAAAAGTGTCAAAAATGAATTTCAGTTATTCTAAAAAATTGACAATTAATTTTCATTGATCTGAAACCCATTAATGACCACTGGTTTAGTTCTTAGATGAATTCTAAAAAAAAAAACAAAAAAAAACTCATAAACGAAGTAAGAGAAAACTCGAGTTTCCAGATGGGAAAGTAAGTTATGATATTGTAAGTAAGTTATGATATTGTAGGAGTTTTGATGGACACTGATACATTGCATACTACTCCAACAGACTTCAAGGACCTAAGCCAAATGTTTTTGCTTTCGGTACCAGGATAAAACGCGTAACCTCGGGACCGCATTAGCCACAAGGCAAGAAACTAACCGTCTAAGATTTCAATCCTTTCAAAATGACACATCGTGGATAGGAAATGGAAAATTTTTGCAGCAAACAGTTACCCCCATTGAGACCCTTGTTCAATGAAGCGATTCTTTTTCCTATTTAGCTGAACCAAATCTAAACCTCGTATCAGAGACTCAGTTTGTCCTGTTAAACCATTCTTCATCTTTATGGTGCCCGTCAGAAGGTGGACCAGCTCCATACATTGTGTGGAGAAAAAATGGAGTTATTGCACAAAACAGCACGAGTGTGAGATACCGGCTCACCATTACTGATAAAGAAAATGAATCAAACTACAGCTGCGAGGTGAACGCGCATGGTAGGAGGGACCAGAAAAAGATTAGTCTTGTTATTGAGAGTAAGTTTGTAGAGTTATATTTTTGGTTAAAGCGTAGATCTATCCTGATAGTGATTCTCAGTGGTACTTTAAAGATAACAGAATAACTGTTATCGTTCAAACTTGACTGATTCGAAACAAATAAAGAACGTATTACAAATAGGAAGGAACCCATGACAAATTAATTTCACGTATTTATCAACACCTCTCAAACAGAAAGATGTGCTTTTGCTTTTTTAGAGGGGAATGGGCTGAGGGGCGGGTTGGAGACCAGAGAGGCGAACACATTTCTTTCTATTAATTAAGGCGGTGTGTATTGCTCTGAAACTTCCTGAATCAAAACATTTAGTGCATGCACAAGTTTAAAGTTTGTCGGACGGTGAAAGTGAAAGGGGTTGACAAAATTTCTCCAACCTAATGCTGAAAAAACCAAAATTCCCTCTTTATTTTAAAAAGACACTGTAGTTAATCTAGCTTCATATCACGGTAATTTGGAGTTGTTGATAATTCCGTTTACTGCAGTAATTTCAACGCGTTCTTCAAAAAGAGTTTTGACAAATGTAAGCATCTTAAGTACGAGTGGGTGATTTTTACGAGTGAAAGTATTCATTAGATATTCATTCTAATGAGGCAGAGGCGATGAAAACTGTTGAGACTAGGATATTTTTAAATGCAATTAAAAGGTTCTTGTAACAGGTTTTACAGATCTGTGTAACGTGTGAAATGTCTCGAGCTGTTTTTCTGTGGTTATTGTTGTTCCTTGATAGGATGCCCAGAACCTTGCCAATGCACTGTTCTGGAGGGTAACATGGAGGGCTTTATATCTGTTGATTGTGAAGGAAAACAGCTGCATTCAGTTCCACAGAACATACCAAGAGCCACAATAAAACTGTAAGTGTTTTAGGTAAAACTTCAGAAGTTTGTCAGCTTAGGGGAAGGGAGGAGGGATGGGTGGGGAGGGGGATGGGTGGGGAGGGGGGGTTGGGTGGGGAGGGGGGATGGGTGGGAGAGGAAGAAGAAAGCTTCCTGGAAAATTTTTAGCGTAACTACGCTGGAGGGCATGAACGAATGAAAACATTTTGTACTTGCACTTTTGTGATCAGCTTGAAATAGCAAACAGTAATGTATTGAGTGCATGACAGCCTCTAAGCTAACACCCAAAAATCTACATAAGTATTACCACATACATTTCTTTTACGATAAAGAGAACACCCGCAGGTATTAAAGAAATGATGGTTAAATATCATCATTGAGCTTCATTTTAAGCATATAAAAGTAGTCTAGATGCCCTTTATCTGTCCAACACATAACTTTTCTGTACAAGGCAAGTGTTTTTACTTATCTGCGACAGTGTTTTTAATCATTAAGACAGGTAAAGAGGGTCTGAATGGGTTCAACCGTTAGCCCTAAAAAGGCCAAACAAAATAGGCTGTTAGGCGTAGAAATTGACAAATTTTAAAAGTTAGTCCTAAAAAGAGTTAACCGTAAAAATATTTGTTTTGATTACCAAAGAAGGAAATCAATCATTAGCTGTAAAATATTGAAAATTTTAGCCGTTCGCCGTAAAAGCCATCGCCCCAGCGAGACCCCCGGTAAATGACTTGATATGTTGATTTTCTCCTTAGGGACCTGTCCAATAACAAGTTTCAGAGCTTACCCACTGGAATTTTCCAGAATAACAGCAAACTGCAGAGTCTGTAAGTAGAATACTTCTTTGACTTTCTCTCAAGTCATTTGTTGTTTTAGAGACAAAATTTATCGTGACTTTGGATACAACTGAAAAATGACACCACTTGAGATAATCTGAAGTGACCAACGTCTTAGATATACGCTGAAGAGAACATTTCAGTAGGTAGTAAAGATAACTTATGGAAACATCGCTTCGTAGGTGAATCTTTCAGATGGGGAAGAAGCCTTGTGTGGTGTAATTAAAATTAAAGTTGTTATTTTTGTGGCTCATATATATTCGTTCTCGAATATATACGTTTCTATAGTTTTTTTTTTTTTGCATAAGACTTTCCGCCGTTTTATTACACAGCTTGCCTAGCTTGTGAGCAATGATAAAGAGCAGATCTTATGTTAAGATTGGCTACCCAAGCGGGCAAAAGAGGGCCCATCTTGCCCACTCGGGATCGCCCGCTTTGATCCCGCCAAAAAGAAATGTGAATTTTTGGACATTTTTTGGCGATGGAAACACATCTGGCTCTCTCTCCCGGCTCTCGAAATATACAAGTCATTCTTAATTCTTACTAAAGCAAATCTTTTTGCTGTACAATAAATCCTTCATTGTCCAAGCTTGCTCGGTCACGATGGCTAGATGTTAGCTCCGTTCTTTTTTCGGGTTTTTATGGACCTCGAATTTGTTTCTGTCCATAAAAAGAAAAAAAAAACAGCTTTGCCAATCACCAGCATCCTGACCTCACGCTCGGTCAATAACGCATATTTACCAGCGCAAGGTTCATATCTGTGAGTTTTTTGTAACCGTGGAGACAATTACTAATCTTTAGGCCTTAAGTGCTTTAGTTTTTTTACCACACGGTCATAAGTGCATTCCGCTATCACGCATAGAGGGTGTTGTGAACTTTCAAGGTTAAGAAAATACAACCAGATGAGAATATAGGCGCGTAGCTTTTCAACAATAGTCATTATTTGCAGTCGGATTTGTAGCCGAAATTTCTGAAGCTTGTTGGACGAAGTAATTTCACTGAGGATACTTTGAAGTGCCTGTATTATTAGTGCAGTTATGATAAGTGCAGAGGCATGAGAAATTGAAAAGAGTGTGAAGGTGGCTGATCACAGTTTTTGATACCTGTGTTTCTTTCGTCATTTTCTCTAAAACCCTTGATCTCTCGGTCGCCAAAATTGGCAGCAAGCAAGTTAACAACACCAACTTTGGCTTTTTGATAGTTAAGCTGACGTATGTGCTAACATGTCTTTCTGATAAAAGATTAAGGCCTTCAATACACTGCGCCAACTATTAGAGAAGAATAGCACAGGTAGCGCGGGTACGTGTCGCGTAGATAACATTATGACAGCTCTATTGACGGAATATTTGTTTCTTTTAGCAATCCTTGTGCGCGCCCTGAATTGCATCAGCAAAAGCGCGAGCGAAAACTGTGTTCGGGCACCTTAAGGTGGCTCGTACCGGTTTTCGTCTTTTTGATGGTTTGTAACTTTGAAAGAATACAACAGAAAGACTGACCAAGGCCAGTTGAACACTTTTACGGGGTTGAATTATATAATCATTGGTTATCCAAAAATAGGTGTCATTTTGTCACTAGCTGTTTCCATGGCAACGCTTTCATAGGCTTATTTAGACGCATTTTTTAGCTTGTGGCTTAAATATTTCGAAAACTAACCCGGTGACCCCATGATTTTTTTCAGTGATTGCTTTTGGCAATTGAAAAGGAAAATGCACAAAGATTTTGATAAAATTCTACGGAGCGGAATTTCAGAAAATCTAGAAAAAAGGCAATTTTCAGACATCGCAAATTTCCTTCCGTAGAATTTTCTAGTTTTTTTTCTGATGATTCCTTTCGACGTTATTATCATATTGGAACAATAAAGAGAAGGGGTCACCGGACTTGTTTTCATGCAATAGCTTTCGTGAGTTTAGCAATTTCCACGCGCGTTCTCGCACATTTAAAAATCTGGATTCTATAAGATCGACATTTGCTCATGATCTGTTATAGCTACCGCTGACAATTGCGTGTGCTCGAGCGCGCGCCTACGATCTGAGGTTTACAGACGTTTACTACTAATTAAGAAAAGGACGTAAAGACAGCAGAGTGACAATAACTCTCAAAAAAGAAACAACAACTTTGAGTTCAAATTTACAAGACATGTTTCGACATTCTCATGTCATCTTCAGTTGCAAATGAGCATTTAACTGTTGTACATTTGAATTTAAATTAAGGTACGTTACAAACTACGTGTCAGGGCTTACGTTACACTTGCTCCAGTACTTGTAAACCTCTTTATGGGACATCATGAAAAAAACTGGCTGGATAACTATTCATTCTCTGAAGTTCTGTTCTACAGACGCTATGTTGATGACACCTTTTGTTTGTTCAATAGCGAGGAGGACGCGCTCGTGTTCTTTGATTATTTCAACGCGAGGCATCCTAGTATTCGTTTCACAATGGAAAAGGAAATTGATAAGAAATTATCGTTTCCAGACATATTGTTAGACAACAATCATACATCCATCGTCACTAGTGTATATCGCAAGAAGACGTTTACTGGTCTTCTTACTAATTATTTCAGCTTCGCCCCTTTGATTTACAAATTAGTTTTAGTCAGAACGTTGATTGACAGAGCATATAAGATCAATAATTGCTGGGTTGGTTTTCATCTGGATGTCAAGAAACTTATTTTCTTGCTACGGAAAAATTGTTTTCCATTTTGGGTCATAGACAAGATCATTTACAGGTATCTAGCGAAGAAAAATAATCCGGCTTCTCCTACTGGGCATAACGCCTCTTCTAACTCCGGTAAACCTTCTGCGCACTATTATAAACTTCCCTATGTTGGTCGGTTTTCGAACATCGCTCAGACTAAGTTAAGACAACTACTCAAACGTTATTGTAGAGCTGATTTAGATGTTAAGTTAGTCTTCAGTACGTTTAAACTCAGAAACATGTTCAGTGTGAAAGATTCAGTACCGCTAGGTCTACGTTCGCGTGTCATATATAAATTTTCGTGTGCTGGCTGTAATGTCAGTTATATTGGTGAGACCACTCGCCACATTTGTACACGAGTTCGTGAGCACCTCTTGTCGGACAAAACTTCGCACATTTACAAGCACCTGCAATCATCAAGGGCCTGTCTTGACTCTTGTGATACTGAATGTTTCACGATCTTAGATTCTGCCCTTCAAAATACCAAATTAAGATCAAAGAGGCATTGCATATTAAGTGGGAAAAACCCATCCTTAATCACCAATTGAAACACCTAGAATTGTCTCTTTCCTTTTAATTATGTTGTTCCTTGGTCTTTTAATTTATTTTTATTATTATTTTTTTTTTATTGATTTTTTGATTTAGTCAAGCGCGCGCTATTTACATTTTTCGCGTTTTTACATTCAAATGTAACGTAAGCCCTGACATGTAGTTTGTAACGTACCTTAATTTAATTAAGAATTGTTTCATGCTTAGCGTGCGTATATCGAGTTATGGATGCACGCGGGGAGTTTGGAGAGCACGAGAGAAGTGTAAGAGTTGCTCGAGGCGCAGCCGAGAGCAACTCTAGCTTCTTGAGTGCTCTCCGAACTTCCCAAGTGCATCCATAACTCGATATACGCACAGCTAAAGGCATGAAACAATTCTTTTATAACATACGAAAACAATTTGGGCGCTGAATGACGTTTTTGTAATGTTTTTTTGAAATGAAAGTTGCCCGAAAATGTTGGCGTCTCCGATTGTTTTGTTGATTTTGTAATTAAATGGTTTTCGGTAGAGTTAACAAATGTCACCAAAAAAACGTCATCAACAGAGACGTTTACCTTTAAAAGTCGCCACAGACCCATTTGAAGTCTTCTTAGTTGAATGTCTTTCAGCTAAAATTTTCCCCAGTTCCTGTTCCGATAAATCGGGAAACGGGCCTGTTGTGTTTCGTTTAATTTTCGTTGTGCTTATTGGCTTGACTACTTGCGGGAAGGTCGAAAGCCAAAGAAAAGTTTGGTTGGCCTTCCATTTACTGATATCGCTTACCGAAACTTTAACTTAAGGAACTCACACGACGGAAATTTTGCAGCTATTTTGAAACTGCACACGTCACTTTATTGAGCACGGCCGTGCGTACATAAAGATTTTGTTCATGTTGACGCAATAGGAATTAGATAGGACTAGCGCGCGCTATGTTATAAATTCAAATGTACAACAGTTAAATGCTCATTTGCAACTGAAGATGACATGAGAATGTCGAAACATGTCTTGTAAATTTAAACTCAAAGTTGTTGTTTCTTTTTTGAGAGTTAATTAAAAAAATCATTAAACAGCTGTCAAAGATAGCCTCCTGGGCTCATCTTAAAAATCCTACACACGACTTCTGGCTATATCATATTATTTTCCTTTAAGTTTCAAAGTCTTCTTCCACTTCAGGTAGATTATCCTTCACTTGAGCTCTTCTTTTTTCGCCGTCGCAAGATTTCATATCGGTTGAATATTTCTTTTAAATGTGAAGTGAAGCAACCTTTACTTCTCCAAAACTCGTCTTCTTTATCTTAGAACTATCTCCTGCATTCACAGTAGCCGCTCAACACATCAAATACAAGCTCTTAGGTACACTTCTCACAAAAGTAGAAAAAATTCCATGCGCCGCCATCTTTGTTTTGAATGTTCATCTTTTTATCTCGTGCTTCTTTCGCACGTTTCTCTCGCGCGTGTCACGCAAGAGTGACCTGTTCCCCGCGCGAGGAAACTGGTACGAGCCACCTTAAGAAAACGTTACCGAACTTGTGCGGGCGCGACTCGCGCGCGCGTGCTTTGAGATCATGTTAGTTAAGGTGGCTCGTACCAGTTTAAAGAGGAATGGATCTAGCGGGTAATGTGACGTCAAATCGAGAACACGAAAGTCTGCATTTCACAAATTTTCACTTGTTTGGGAAGGTTGTCGTCGATATTGTCCGAAATATGCCGACTAGGTGTGTTGTGCGAAGAATGTATGAAGCGCGATACCCTCTTGCAAATTTCGCACGTTGCTACTTCCTCCTACAACACACTTAGTCGGCACATTTTCGGACAATACGGACACAACCTTCCCAAACGAGTGAAAATGTGTGAAATGCAGACTTTCGTGTTCTCGATTTGACGTCACATTACCGGTTACAGCCATTCCTCTTTAAACTCGGTCGTGGGGCAAGATGGCGGCCGAGTTTTCGTATTTTGACTGGGCACAGAAAATTAAAGATTTGAGCAAATAAAAAAAATTTTTGCACAGAAATACTCCAAAAAAAAACTCATTTCGTTAAGGGAAAACATTTTTTGGGTTTAGGTGCAGTTTAAAACCAAACATCGATGTAACAAATAACATTTGGTAGAAAAACACCCTAAGAAAGTTTTGGTAACAGTCAATGCCTTTCCATTTTTTCGCCTACTGCCTTCCACGAATATACGTGTTTGTTTGATTTCCTGTTTTCCGTTTCGCCTCCTAACTTTTTTGGTGACACGATGGGAGAAAATTATGAGCTGTTGTTTTTTTGAGGTTTCGTTGCATGAGTTTAGTTTTGGAGTTGAGCGCTATGGCTTTTGAATCCGAGAATAGCGACCAAGAAAAACGAAAGAACTGGACCGATTGGAGTCGAAAAACAGAAGCAAAAGGACGTTCTGTTGATACAGATTAAAAGAAGGAAACGTACCGCAAAGAGAAAAGTGACAAAACTCAGACATGAGTTGCAAAGACTATGTGTAAAAAGATTCCGAAATAACGGACATGTAAAGTGTGATTGAACAGCTGTGGGCAGCCCAAGAGGACGCACAAGAAATTTAAGAGGAACTGACCGCGTTCTAAGTCGAAGTCGAAGAAGAAGCTGGGAAAAAAGAACCGTTTGAAGAGTCCGAAACGATCGAAAGAGACGTACAAAGAACGATTGAAGAGGGACAAAATGTGATCAAAGTCCACGCGTTCAAAACCGTAAATATGAACCGGCCGTTAAGCGAGAACACAGCAGAACAGAACTACGAGTAATCGGCCGAGAAGATCAGCTGAAAGAAAGTCACGGCAGCCAGGACGACCGAAACTGATATTTGAAGCCGTTAACAGTTCCGACGTTGAATGGTGACAAAAGAAAGTTTGAAGATGTTTGGGCCCTTTTTACGAGTCTCGTAGACGAGTCAACGGAGCCAGTACAATTAAAAATGGCAAGGTTACGACAATGCCTTACAGGGAACGCTTTGGAAGCCATTTGTGGTCTTGCGGTCACCGCCCACGAATACGAGGAGGAAAAAGAAATATTAAAGATGAAATATGGAGGTACGCGCCGGCTTCTACGCGCTTATATAAATCAACTAGAACAGGTGCCGTTGATTAGAAGCAACCACGCGCTTGAGAAGTTTGCTGACCTTGTTAGAATTAGTGGTAGAGTTACAGGCCGAAGGAAGAGGCGGTGAGTTGCGAGATGGAACTCTTCGCAGCCTGCTGATAAAAAAATTTACCTGATCGTCAGTTAGAAAATTACAGTCGCTGGTTAAACGAACGCGCCAGATGTGAGAGGCACAGGTGTTCCATGGGAGGGGGCGCGCGCTCTGACCCTGACCAGCTGTAATGAAGGAACGCCGACTGAACCTTATTCGTTAGGAACGGTCCCTGTGAGGATTAAGGTCAATGGTAGAAAAATAAAATAAACGCCATTCTAGACGACGGATCGAACGAAACTTTTATAACTGAAGGGGATGCTGGGGTATTGGGACTGCGAGAGCCTTTCGAAAAATTTGAAGTTCATGTTCTCAACGACACCTTCGAAACTGAAAATGAAGATGTCAGGTTTTTGAAGGAAATTATAACATAACCAAAGTAAAGCGCGCGCTCTGATTGGTCAATTTAGCGTCCCCCATTTGCCCATGGGTGTACGCTGCTGACGTGAGCAAATGCAAAGACTATTTTTCCGCGCGCGCTTGTTTTTTCTGGTCACGTAAGATTTGTTAAATAAAAGGGAACTCTTTAGCTACAATGTATCAATGTTATGTTATAAAACAAATGGTAAACACTACACCGTACACTATTGAGTTATGGATGCACTTGGGAGGGAAACATGGTGGACCTATCGACCACCTCTGTCCACTTGGGTGGATCCCGTTATTAGTTTCTTATACACTAGAGAGCCTAATTGGAGTGAGAGAAAAGAATCCTGTTGCGATATCGACAACAGCTTAAAGAAGTTCCGCACAATTGAGAAGTCTGGCACAGACCGCGATGACAGACTCGTACTCACCGAAGAAGACTAGCTTTAAGCAAAGTGAAAGATTCCCTTAAGTACAAAATGGAAGATATCGTGTCGCCGTTCCTTGGAAAGAAAACAAACACGATCTCCCTGACGCCAAACCTATGCAATGTCTCGCTTACGAAGCACCAAAATAGATTTGAAGAAGAACAGCCGTGTCGCCGAAGAATATCAAGCAACCTTCCAGGCCTATGTTGATAAAGGATATTTACGTAAGGTTCCCTCAATCGAACAGCTGCCAGCTAACGTATAGTATTGGCCGCATTCTCCGGTCGTGAGAATGGATAAATCGACAACAAAAGTGCGAGTCGTATTTGATGGTGCGGCTGAATGCAATGGTACTTTCTTAAGTGACACGAGTCATCCCGGGCCGAAATTACTACAAGATCTTTTCAATGTCCTTGTCCGTTATTTTCGAAACCTTGTTGGCATCGCCTGCGAACTCAAAGAAATGTACCTCCAGATAGAGATTGAGGAGCCGGACCGATCCCACATCCGACTGTTATGGAGAGATCTTGACCCTAATCGAGAGCCAGACGTATTCGAGTTTAAGCGTGTAGTTTTGGAAATAATTCCGCCCCTATGGAGTTCGTTGGGCAGGAAATAATCGAAGAAACCAAGACTGTTATCCACTTGCAGTTGAGACCGTCATTAAGTTCACTATATAGACGATTCTATTGAACGTCTTGAAAGCGATGATGAAGGAGTGGAGCTATACCGTCAATTGAAGGCACTATGGAGAGTCGCCGGCATGCAAGCCAGGAAGTGGATCTCTAATTTACCGAAAGTTATTGAAGGGGTTCCATCAGAAGAACACGCCACAAAGATCGTGATTAACAGCGGTCAAGATCTGATAACGAACACAATGGGAATTTCATGGAACAGTACTGAAGACTTGTTTATCGTTGCCGCTTCTCCAGTTTCCCCGTAATTTCAGACAACAAAGCGAAACGTCCTGGGTAAAGTAGCAACGATTTTTGATTCGCTGGGATTCGTACGCCCTTACGTTATTGTGGCGAAAATTCTACTTCAGGAACTGTGGTTGAAAGGCTAGGACTGGGACGACGAAGTTCAAGATGAAATAGCAAACTAAATCGGGGTTTGGTTCGAGCAATTGAAAAGTCTTCACGAGGTAAAGATTCCCCGGTGTCTGGGATGTCTAGAGCCTGTCAAGTCAAAACACATTGTGACTTTTGTCGATGCCTCTCAACAAGCCTATGCTGCAGCGGTCTACATCCGATATGATAACGATTATGTGATCATTCGTCTTATTGCAGTAAAGAGTAAAGTGGCACCATTGAACCCGGTGACAGTACCCAGACTGGAACTCATGATGCGACTTTGGGCCTGCGCTTAACACAGTCGTTGCTGACGGCCTTAGAAGTACCGATGAAGACGTTTTACTCTGACAGTAAAGATGTTTTATGGTGGATTCGAGGACGCGGCAAAGACTTCCGACCGTTCGAAGCCAACCGAATTGGTGAAATACAGATGTTCACTGAACCGTCGCAGTGGTAGCATGTCTCTACTGAAGAGAATCCAGCCGATTTATGCACAAGAGGGGCCACGCCCTCAGAGTTAGCCGAGTGTTCCTTGTGGTGGAATGGCCCTAGCTGGCTGACAGATGATTTCAGTAAGTGGTCAAAGATGAAAGTCCTGGATAAACCCAGTGAAATGCCAGGGATGAGAAAGTCGAAGAAGAAAGAAGATATATATGCCTATGCAACCCTTATGACGTGTAATCTCCAGAAAGGAACCGCACCGAAACACAACATCACACTAGAAGAGTGGAGACTAAATCCGAAACGGTTTTGCAGTTGGACGCGTTTGGTTCCAGTACACGTGAAAGTGAGAAGAGTATTACAAAACATGCGTTACAGAGACAACAGGAATGAAAGTATGGAACTGTTGCCCGAAGAAATAAAGGATCCTGAAGGAGAAATAGTGGATTTGGCCCACCGCGAAGCTCCCTGTAACGAATACACAGCCTTGAGCTAAGGGAAGTAGATATCAAAGAAAAGCCAGTTGATAAAGCTCAACCCATGCATCGACGACTATAGAGTTATTCACAGTGATGGTCGATTAAAGTTCGCAGGTTTTCTATCATATGATCCCAGATTTCGACTCATTCTGCCTAGTGGACACTGGCTGACGAAACTTATAATTAAGCATTATAATGAGAGAGGAAATCATGTTGCTGGAGTAAACTTCACTCTTTGCCAGCGAGACTGGATCATCGTCGCGCGCGAAGAGATTCGCGAGTGGGATCACGAATGTAATGAATGTAAGTGAAGACAAAACAAATTATTGCCCCAGTCCCGTTCGTCTGTTAAGCAGGCGAAGCTTTGGATATATCTTTTTACAGATATAATCCTGATGTTGCATCCATGTGAGTGCAATATCCATGTGGATACCCAAGTACTTTACTGTGCTAACTTCCTTAAGATGGAGATCGTCAAAGCGGATGTCGATGTCATCTGATCGTCGTAAAGCAGGACGTGAACCAATCTTCATTGCCACAGGTTTGCCAGGATGTGGTACCATTTGGTTCTGTGTCAGCCAATTACTAACATTCTTAAGGTTTTTGTTAACACAATTTGCGGCGTGAATAGCGCTTGGGTCACTTGAGTGAATTTCTGTGTCGTCAGCGTAAAGCGTACAATTAGAAAATTCTACAGCTGATTTCACACCGGCAAAATGAATTAAGAAAAGGGATGGTCCCAATACAGAACCCTGCGGCACTCCATAACATAAGTTCAGAATATCTGAGCTCGAGCCCTTACAGACAACATACTGTTTACGGTGTTCTAGATAACTCTCAAACCACTTATGTGTAATTCAGTTACACCAGCATTTTTTAGCTTTGAGAGTAATATCTCGTGGTTAATTACATCAAACGCTTTGCGCAAATATCAGGCAAATATCTTTAATTTGTGAAAACTTTTAAAAATTTGAGAATCTAGAGAGAACCAATTAAAACTGGTGTATGAATAGTGTGAAATGAGGATCCACTTACAAAGTTATAGGTCTAAGAAACCGCTTCCCCATAAATGCAGCGTCAATTCAGCGATAAATATGACAAACTTTGAAAAGTTCTCTTTCCTAGGCGACTTGTCAGAGAAAGATGAATCGATTAGCAAAACTAGACCGGCCGTGGTGTTTATTACAAACGACGAGCATGTTTTGTTTACCTATACATTCAGGTTTTTTAATGTCGTAAAAGAAAATAGATGCTAGAAAATTGGCGGCCGTTGATCAAAACCATGAAGAAGAGATGAACATTTAAGATTTAGCCGCTTCTTGAATACTTCGTCAAATTGCTACAAGTATTTAAAACCAAACATCGATGATAACAAATCACATTTGCGAGAAATACACCCTAAAAAATTGTCAGTAACAGTGAATGCCTTTCCATTTCTTCAAAATACCGCCTTCCTTCTAGATAGGCTGTAGACACCATGTTATGGTGTCGGTAGGTTCGTGATTTAGTTTTAATTAACTCAGCTCAGTTTTACAAGATTTGTAGGTTAAATTTACATAGGAACTAAACAAAGTACAGCAAAGGAATAAGGAAAAAATTTTAGCAATAAAATAGGAAGAATTAGGATCATCCAAATAGCAAAGGCTAATCTAGTGGATGACCCCTAATTATAAGATACAGTTAAAAGAAAAATTAAGAATAGATTTTTTTTATTTAAAAAGCATTACTTCATGCACTAAGGTAGATAATTAAAAAGAATAACAATTAAGTATAGAGTTCTTTAAGGTTTTACGAAACATTCTAAGAAAATTTGAATTATATTAGTTATACTTGTAGGTAAGTGAATTTTAGGGACCGTAGGTCATATTGAGGAGTATTAACTGAGGCTACATAAAGGTTTCTGTTCCATGATTGCCTCGTTGAATAGCAATGAAGAGAAGATGTAGATTTGAAATATTTACTGAAACAAGGGGGTAACAGTCTATGTGACCACTAATAAACAAAAGAGAGAATTTGTACTTCAGTAACATCACTGAGTTTAAGGAGATCGAAAGATTTAAACAGAGGCTCAGAATGGGATTTGGTTCAGAGAAAGAGATATTCTGATTGCTTTTTTTGGATAACAAATAATTGTGTTAGAAATAAGGGAAAGGTTAAACCCCAGACATGGACGCCATAAGTGAGGAATGGATAGATAAGGGAGTAATAGAGCATAGCAAGAATGTCATGGTTGACAGTGTCTCACTTTTGACAATATACCTACAGTTTTGGATAGTTTCAAACAAAGCTCATTAATATGACTTTTCCATGTTAAGTTAGAATCAAATGTTATGCCCAGGTACTTAGTGGAGTCAACTTGTTTAACAAGTACATCATCAATTTTAATTCTCAATGACTGATTAGGTTTAATTTTACTGGAATGAAAAAGAATAAAGTTAGTTTTAGAAATACTAAGTGCTAATCGATTAGATTTCATCCATTCAGCAACAGATTTTTGTTCACGATTTAGAGTCATTTCAAGGTGACTAGGGTTTTTGCTTGAGAAATAAATGGTAGTATCATCAGCAAATAGATGGAGATGTTAGTAAGCTAGAAGTATTGGGCAAATCATTAACATGTAATAAGAATGAAAGGGGTCCTAAAATAGACTCCTTGTGGGACACCACAAGTCACAGGTAATGAAGGTGAATTATGACCATTGACATTTACAAATTGTTCTCTTTGGGATAAGTAAGATTTAAACCAATGAAGCACGACACTTCTTATTCCATAGTGGTTAAGCTTAGTTAATAGGATTGTATGATTAACAGTATCAAATGCTTTTTTCAGGTCTATAAATATACCACAACCAAATCCGTTATTATCAATGGACTGCCGAATACATTCAGTGATAGAAATAAGAGCATGGGTAGTCGAACATTTTTCTCGGAAACCAAACTGAAGTGGATAAAGTATTTTTAATTTTTCCAAATAACTGTAGAGGCGATGGTACATAGCTTTTTTCAAATAATTTACTAAAGTTAGAAATAACAGAAATTGGTCTACAATTGTCCATGTTAAATCTTGAGCCCTTCTTAAAAAACAGGTGTAATCCTCGCTAATTTTAATTTCTGAGGAAAAATACCACTAACAAAGGAATCATTGACTAAAAATGCAAGAGGCTCGGATATATAGTCCCTAATAGTTTTCAAAATAGTAACAGGTACACTGTATGGGCCAGAAGACTTGCTAGCATCCATCTTGCCAATAAAAGTCCAAATTTCATTTGAAGTGACAGGGGATAAAAAAATTGATCCTGAGTAGTTACCCTAAGGTAGAATAAGGGCTATAACTTCCCCGAGGGGTTCCCTTCTCCGTAGTCTTACCAATATTAGCAAAGAAGTTGTTAAAGATATTAGCAATGTCATTAGGGTTATCAACAGACTTATTGTAAACCTAACCAAGCCCTTTACAGCTTTCAAATTGGCGGACTATCGTAAGACACTCGTTATGCCTCATAATCGATTTAAACGTAATTCGAAGTTTATCATTCAAGCACGTTTTGGCCTACTTTCAAGATAAAGAAAATACAATCAGAGGAGAATATGAGCGCGCAGCTTTTTGATAATATTCATTACTTGCTATCGGATTTGTGGCCGAAATGTTTTGAAGCTAGTTGGAGTTAGAGTAAGATTTGGAGCTAATCAGAGGGATAATACTGAAGACTTTGTAACACCAGGGCATGGTACATTAAAGAAGAAAGCATTGTGATCCAAGACTCTTGGCACCTTTCCCTTGGGGAGTTTTCTCCGGCAAGCTACTTTCCCCTCTAACGTCCGAACATCTGATTGTTTTTTTTTTATTGCTCCATGTCTGTTTCAGATTTAGATTGTGAGGGGACAAGATTTTCTATTTTCTAACAGCCTTGTATTTTGATTCACTCTTCAGGGACCTGTCCAAGAACAAGTTGCAAAAATTATCCTCAGGAATGTTCCAGAAGAACAGTAGACTACTCTACCTGTAAGTAGAATCCTTCTAAAAGTTTATACTTTCACTAGTTCTTAGTCATGGGATAGGGGCGACGAAGTAATTTCACTTAGGATACTTTGCACTCATCATAACTGCCTGTATTGCAGTTATGATGAGTGCAGGTTAACCCTCCTGTGGCATGAGAAATTGAAAACAGGGTTAGGAAGAGGTTACTGAGCTTGTGCGCGCGCGTGCTTTAAGATAATGTAAGCTAAAATGTCACGAACAAATCATGCGGAGTATTTTTTTTTTGACGAGTGCAACTTTCTTTTAGAGGAGTTGAAAGTTTTAAGTTTTTCGAGTGGCACTTTGTTTGGCGGTCGTTGATATTTACCGTGTTTACCGTCACTACCGTTTACCGTTTTACGAATAGAGGCGTTTGTTTGATTTCTGTTTGGCCTCCTAACACTTTTGGCGAACACCATGGGAGAAAGGTATGAGCTGTTTTTTTTTTTTTGAGGTCTCGTTTGCGAGTTGAGTTTTGGAGTTGAGCGATGTGGCTTCCGAATCCGAGGATAGCGATGTTATCGAGGTTACCGCGGAGGAAAACGACAAAACTGGACCGAATGGAGTCGAGAGATTAAGAGAAGGAGACGTAGCGTAAATACAAAACTGACAGAACTCAGACATGAGTTGGAAAGACTATGCGTAAAAGACTCCGAAATAACGGACATAGAAAGTGCGATTGAACAGATGTGGGCAACCCTAGAGGACGCACAGGAAATGTCAGAGGAACTGACCGCGTTCTCTGTCGAAGTCGAAGAAGAAGCTGGGAAAAAAGAAACATTTAAAGAGTCTGAAACGATCAAAAGAGACCTACAAAGAACGATTGAAGCGGGAAAAAATGCGATCAAAGTCCGCGCGTCCAAAACCGTAAATATGAACAGGCCGTTAGGCGAGAACGCAGCGGATCGCTACAAGCAGTCGGCCCGAGAAGATCAGCTGAACGAAAGTCACGACAGCCACGACGACCGAAATCGATGTTTGAAGCCGTTAACAGTTCCGACGTTCGATGGTGACAAAAGAAAGTTTGAAGATGTTTGGGCCCTTTTTACAAGTCTCGTAGGCGAGTTAACGGAGGCAGTACATTTGAATATAGTAAGGCTATGACAATGCCTTACTGGGAACGCTTTGGAAGCCATCCATGGTCTTGCAGTCACCGCCCACGAATACGAGGAGCCAAAAGAAGTATTAAAGACGACTTGTGGAGATACGCGCCTGCTTTTACGAGCCTACTTGGATACACTAGAACAGGCGCCGTTGATAAGAAGCAACGACATCCACGCGTTTGAAAAATTTTCTGACCTTGTTAGAATTACTGGTAAAGTTACAAGCCGAAGGAAGAGACGATGAGTTACGAGAGGGAACTCTTCACGGCCTGCTGGTGAAAGATTTGCCTGATCGTCAGCTAGAGAATTACAGTCGCTGTTTAAAGGAATACGCCAGACAAAGATCATTCATAGCTTTTAAATAATGGGTGACTGTCGAAGTCAGATTCGGAATAGAAGCAGGGGTGAACGGGATTAAGTCGAAACCTGTCGAGTGCGTCAAACTACCGAAAGTACCGAAATACCAGGATCGGAGCAGGATGCGAAATTTACATACTGTTGCAATAGGGAAAGAGACACGTGGTGTGAAGCCTCCATGTTCGCTCTGTCACAATTTCGATCACGGGGTGTGATATTGCAAGGAGTTTGGCGACGGAGGAGTGGATGACCGCTGGAAGATCGCAAAAGAAAGAAAGCTGTGTTTCCGTTGCCTAGCCTCTGATCATGGGGGAAAGATTGCTTAAATGGCCCTCAAGTCTTCTTCATAGAGGTGAAGGTTTGTCAGAAACTGGACCGAAGACAACGTTTCCTTATGTTGACGATGAGAGACGCCAGATGTTTCACAGGAGGGGGCGCCCGCGGTCACCCCGACTAGCAGTAATGAGGAAACGCCGAGTTAACCTTATTCGTTACGAGCTGTCCCTGCGGGGATGAAGGCAAATGGTAGAAAAATAAAACTAAAGCAATCCTAGAGGATGCGTTGACCAAAACTTTCCTTACTGAAGATGTTACTGGGGTACTGGAACTGGCAGAGCCATTCGAAAAATTTCAAGTTCATGTTCTCAACGACATCTTCGAAACGTTTTAGTCCATGCCATTGAAAATTCAAATTTAAAGAGTAGATGGCAAGTTTTCAAAGGAAATGAGAGTAAAAACATATACTCAGAAAGTTGCAAGCAGTTACAGAGCTGTGAACTAGAACAAACCGCAGAATAAACGGCCTCACGTGACCCAATGCAGTTTTCCCAAGCCGGCAAATGATGGATGGACTTGTTAATCTTTTGATTGGCATTGATAACGCTGAACCCCATTATTCGCATGTTGATCTCCGATAGAAACATGGTGGACCTATCGCCCGCCTCGGACCACTTGACTGGAGTAGTATTGATGCAGCTGATGAAAGCGAAACCGCGAAAACATGATCACACTTTAAGTTATTCGTTCCTTGTTCACCAAGAGCCTAATTGGAGCAAGAGAAAAGAATCGTGTTGTGATGTCGACAACAGCTTAAAGATGTTCTGGGAAATTGAGAAGTCTGGCACAGACCGCGATGAGAGACTGGTACTCACCGAAGAAGAAAGCAAAGGGAAAGATTCCCTCAAGTACAAAAATGGAAGATATCTTGTAGCCGTTCGTTGGAAAGAAATAAACACGATATCCCTTACACTAAACCTATGATACTTTCTCGCATACGAAGCACCAAAAGAAATTTGAAGAAGAACAGCCACGTCGCCGAAGAATATCAAGCAACCATCCAGGCCCATGTTGCTAAAGGATATTTACGAAAGGTTCCCTTAAACGAACAGCTGCCAGCATACGTATGGTGTTTGCCGCATTTTTCGGTCGTGAGAAAAGATAAATCGACAACAAAGTGCGAGTGGTGGTTGACTGTGCCGGTAAATGTAATGGTACTTCCTTAAATGACATGATTCATCCCGGGTCGAAATTACTACAAGATCTTTTCAACGTCCTTGTTCGTTTTCCTCGAAACCCTGCTGGCATCGCCTGGGAAATCAAAGAAATGTACCTCCAGATATGGATTAAAGAGCAGGAACGATCCCACTTCCGTCTGTTGAGGAGAGATCTTAACGCTAACCGAGAGCCAGATGTATTCGAGTTTACGGGTGTAGTTTTTGGAAAGAACTCTGCTCCTATGGGGTCGTAGGTTGTTGCACAGGATAGCGCTCGAAGAAAAAAAACAACAGTTAAGTTAACCTATACGGAAGATTCTTTTGACAGTCTTGGTAGCGATGATGAAGGAGTGGAGCTATACCATCAATTGAAGGCACTATGAGGAGTCGCCAGTATGCAAGCCACGAAGTGGATCTCTAATTCACCGAAAGTTATTGGAGCGATTCCATCACAAGAACACGCCACGGAGATAGTGATTAATAGCGGTCAAGACCCGATAACGAAGACACTGGGAATTCCGTGGAACAGTACCGAAGACGTGTTTACCTTTGCCGCTTCTCCAGTTTCCCCGGAATTTCAGACAACAAAGGGAAACGTCCTGCGTAAAGTAGTAATGATTTTTAACCCGCTGGGATTAAACGAACAGCTGCCAGCTAACATAGCGTATTTGCCGCATTTTCCGGTCGTGAGAATGGATAAATCGACAACAAGAGGTGCGAGTCGTAGTTGATTGTGCCGCTAAATGTAATGGTACTTCCTTAATTAAATGACATGATCCATCCCGGGCCGAAATTACTACAAGATCATTTCAATGTCATTGTCCGTTTTCGTCGAAACCCGATTGGCATCGCCTGCGACATCAAAGAAATGTATCTCCAGATAGAGATTAAGGAGCAGGACCGATACCACTTCCGACTGTTGTGGAGAGATCTTGAACCTAATCGAGAGCCAGACGTATTCGAGTTTAAGCGTGTAGTTTATGGAAATAATTCAGCCCCTATGGAGTTTGTTGCGCACGAAAACGCTCGAAAAAACCAAGACTGTTATCCCCTTGCCGCTGAGACTGTCTTTAAGTTCACCTATATGGACGGTTCTATTGACCATCTTTAAAGCAATGATGAAGGATTGGAGCTATACCATCAATTGAGGGCACTATGGGGAGTCGCCGGCGTACAAGCAAGGAAGTGGATCTCTAATTCATCGGTAGTTGTTGAAGCGATTCTATCAGAAGAACGCGCCACAGAGATCGTTATTAACATTACTGAAGACGTGTTTACTGTTGCCGCTTCTCCAGGTTCCCTAGAATTTCAGACAACAAAGCGAAACGTCCTGCGTAAAGTAGCAACGATTTTTGACCCGCTGGGATTCGTATGCTCGTACGTTATAGTGACGAAAATTCTACTTCAGGAGTTGTGGATGCTAGGCTACGACTGGGACGATGAAGTTCAAGATGAAAGAGCAAACCATATCGGGGCTTGGTTTGAGCAATTGGAAATTCCGCACGAGGTGAAGATTTCCCGGTGTCTGCTATGTCCAGAGCAAGGGCGTAGCCAGGAGGGGTCCTGGGGTACCCGTGACCCCTCCTTGATAGGCCTTCTTTAGAGCAAAAAACCTACAATATTCAGGTGGAGAAAACGCCATGACAATATCTTGGCCGTAAAAGCCATTGTTGAAAAGCACACTTTTTTTAAAATTGTTTTTTTGTAAAGTATTTTCGTCAACGGCTCTTGTATTTAGTTAATATAGACCTTCATGCCGCGAGAATACGACTTAGCCCGCCGATATACGCGGGAGAGCAGCGGTGTAAGTGGTGAGTAGCCTCTGTGATCCCCCTTTGAAAAATCCTGGCTACGCCCCTGCAGAGTCTGTCAAGTCAAAGCACATGGCAACTATTATCGATGCCTCTCAAGAAGCCTACGGTGCAGCAGTCTATATCCGATACGATAACGATAATGTAACAAGTCGCCTGATTGCAGCAAAAAGTAAAGTGGCGCCATTGAACCCGGCTACAATACCCAAACTGGAACTCATGATGCGATTTTTGGCCCGCGCTTAACACAGTCGTTACTGACGGCCTTAGATGTACCTATGCAGAGCGTGACGTTTTACTCTGACGGTAGAGATGTTCTATGGGGGATTCGAGGACGCGGCAAAGACTTCCGACAGGTAGTCAAAGATGAAAGTCCAGGAGAGACCTAGTGAAATGCAAGAGATGAGAAACTCGAAGACTAAAGAAGACATGAATGCCTATGGAACCCTAATGACGTGTAACTTCCAGAAAGGAACCGCACCGAAACACAACAACACACTAGAAGAGTGAAGACTAGATCCGAAACGGTTTTCCAGTTAGACGCATTTGGTTCAAGTACACGTGGGAGTGAGAAGAGTGCCACAAAACATGCGTTACAGGGACCCCAGGAATGAAAGTATGGAACTGTTGCCCGAAGAAATAAAGGATGCTGAAAGAGAAATGTACGTCTGGAACACGGCGAAGCTTTCCGTGACGAGTACACAGCTCTTAGCTCAGGGAAGTCGAAATCAGAGAAAAGCCAGTTAATAAAGCGTAATCCGTGCATCATGACGATGGAGTTATCCGCAGTGCTGGTCAATTAAAGTTCGCAGGTTTTCTTCCATATGATACCAGATTTCCAATTATTCTGCCTCTTTGACACTAGGTGACGAAACTTATTGTGAAGCATTGTCATGAGAGAGGGAATCATGTAGCTGGAGTACACTTCACTCTTTGCCACGCGAGGAGATTCGCGTGTGGGATCATGAATGTAATGAATGTAAGAGAAGACGAAACAAGTCAGCTTGTCAGATTATGTCCCCACTCCTGCAAAAGAGGCTCCGTTTCAGCTTCAGAACCTTTGCCCAAACAGCCGTAGACTTTGCAGGTTCTTTCTATACTGTTCAAGGACGCAGACAACCACGACAGAAAAGGTGGCTGTGCCTTTTTACTTGCTTGGAAAGACGAGCAGTGCATTTAGAGATGGCCTGGGGGACTAGACGCCGACACGTTCTTAAACACCTTCGCTCGTTTAACCAGTCGTCGTGGAGTTTTTAGGCAAGTGACAAGCGATAGAGATACAAATTTCGTAGGCGCAGTGGGTAAGTTTAAAAAAATTGGCAGTTAGTTAAACGGAAAACATCTTCATAGGAAGACAGTAGAGCTTGGAGTGAAATGGAGATTCAATCCAACAGCTGCTCCACACTTTTGAGGAGCCCATAAAGTAATGGTGAAAACTGCTAAGAAAGCTACTTACGTCGTTGAGGGAGAAGGAGACGTGAATGACTAGGAGATGATCACCGTGGTCGCTAGGGTGGAGTCCCTCCTTAATTCCAGTCCGTTGACTTATCAGAGTTCAGGTTGATGTTCTATTGACACAACCTTTTCTTGCTTGGCTAAATGGGGGGACACTTCGCTCCTGAGGCGGTTGAAACCACTGCTATGTATCCGTGTCAACGATGGCGAAAGGTTCAAGACATTAATTATTTGACGAGTGCGGAGGAGCTGGCTTAATGAATTTTTTCCAGCCCTCAACTGTCGACCAAAGTGGAGTTCAGATTGCCGAGACCTAAAAGTTGAGGATGTGGATCTTGTGACTCAGCCCGATACTCCAAGAGGACGTTGGCCATTAGGAGGGATTGTTGAAGTGTATCCTGGACGAGATGGCCACACCCGTGTAGCTAAAGTTGCGTGTGGTGTCAAGGCTGTCATGAAACCGATTAGGAAACTGATTTCGCTTGGAATAAATTGATAATTATTAAATTAGAAACAAACTAGAACTACCTCTCAGTGCGGCGAGGAGAAAATATTAAGAAGACGTTACCGAACTTCTGCGGGCGCGGCTGGCGCGCGTGCGCTTTGAGATTATGTAATTTAAAATGGCGGCAACAAGTCATGGGGACTTTTGTTTTACGTGTGCGAGTTTCTTTTAGTGGAGTTGAAAGTTTTGAGTTTTTTGAGCGGAAATTTGTTTGGCGGTCATTGGTATTGTTCATAAAGGCAGAGCTTAGAGTTATTAATATACACGCGCGAAGTTGAAAATGAATCCGTTCAACTCCCCAAGGCCCTTAGGACGGGGAAGATTTGAAGAGAGGAAATATATGTTCCAGAAATGTTAGATTCGATACTATTTCCAGGCATCGGATTCCCTTCATATGTTACATGAGTCCTTGATACTTTTTAAGAAAACATATCCATATGCAACCCAACGCGCTGATATCTTCGTTTAGAAGAAACTCGGCCTCGAAGTTATCATACAGCTATTTCCCATACTGAAATTTACCCAAAGCAAGTTGAAGAGATAATTGATAAAGGTTACAGAGGTAGTACCGAGCCAAGAATGGTTGTTATTTTATTACGAAAATCTTTTCTTTGAAAATCATATAGTTTAAGTTCAAGTTTAAGTTTAAGTAATTCGCCACGGGAATGGCAGGAGAAAGGAACAGAACTTTCGTTCCAATTGACACCTAACCCCTTTTTTACCCACCCATTCCACCCCGGGGAGGACATCCATCACACAGTAATCTCGTGTGTAGGAAATTAACGTCTCCTACCCCAACCCTGTAGGAGACGGGACCACCATTTATTCGTCCCTATCCGAGAAGACTAGAACATCTAAACCATTTCTTGATGTTATAGAAAGGCAGCATATTCTTCTCAATTATTTTAAGACCTTGAGTGTTGGTCCGGCCGGGGCTCGAACCCTCGACCTCCCGCACAACAGTCCAGCGCTCTATCCATTGGGCTAACCGGAAGGTGGTTTTGATATTTTATATAGCTGTGAAAACACTAAACGCAGCAGGACCTTTGTCTTTTGCGGCCATTTTTCTTTATTGTGTCATGCCATTTGTCGTCTCGGTCTTTGAAATTTAGCGCCCTCGCACAAGTAAATATCCCGGATGTGTCATATAATTCTGCCCGATGTAGCGTGTTTACCGTGAGTTTAGCGTTTACCGTGTTACGAATAAACGTGTTTATTCGATTTCCGTATCGCTTCCTAACAAAGAGTGAAATATCTACAGTAGAAATCAGTAACTCATGAGACTTTGTTGGCTTTTTTTACCTTAGCTTATGTAGAAAGTCTGGGCGGTACTTTTAAGCAAGGACGTCGGTAGCGACCTCAAGTTGATAAATAACTTCTTTATCCTGTCTTTTCTCTCCATTTCAAACCACTTTGTTACAAGAAAAAAAAATGGTTTTGAAATGGACTTTTTGATAACAAGTGTGTCATTAAAAGGGTTGACGCTCAGCCTAAAAGCTTTTTCGTAATAAATTTGAATCCATCCCAAAAGGTAACCCAGAAAGTTAAGACAGGAGGTACTTGTTTACAATTGAGTTGATTGATGGGACTTTCGCTCCAGGAAAATCTGAATTCTCCAAAAGAATTTGTTTATTGTAAAAGGTAGGCGAAGTATTGAGTTGTACTACAAATGTTCCTTAAGTAAGTTTCTACGTTTTACTTCCGTTCAATTTAAACATTTCTACCGTAAATTGCACAGTAGAAAGTGAAGAAATTGAATGTGTAAAAGCTGTTTAAATTTCTCTTTTCACCTAATTTTTTTCGAAGAAAAAAGACCAGATATACGCACGCCATACCAGTTTGTTTGGAAGCCTTTTAAATCATTCTTATCTTTACGCAAATAGAATGTTTCTGTGAAGCCTCTCTGTTTGATTTGAATTACCTCTGTTTTTCTCTACGATCTACTCATTAATTATTGTTCAACTTATAGAGGATCTTGTCGTTATTACAGCCTAAATGAATCGGGTTCTTTTGACAAGCATTTCATTAAGTTTTAGAAAAAAGGCCTTTTCCCTCGGGTGTTACTCAAGACTTCGTGCACAGTTTGTCCCAATAAGGACTGACCTATGCCGAATAACGTTATGTACGTCGGTTTGGAAAGAAGCCTTGATTCACATTTCGTTATCTACTTGTTACATTTATCATGAGAAATTGAAAGAAATGAAACATATGCAAGAGGGAATCAGTAACTCGTGCGAGAATTCTAAGTTAAGTATTTTCTCTGACTATCTTGATGAACTTTATATACAGGAAACCGGATAACAAAAAGCCTGAAGCAAACTGTAGACTGTATAATTGTCACTGGGCTAACTTCATTATCCTGTGAAATATTAAACTTTTTAAAGTGGGTTATACTCTTAGTAAATAGATTTCTTTTGATATTTCTCCAGCGGAAAGATACCTTCAACTTAATGTCAACATATGCTAGTGGATGTCACAAAATTGAGCATTTTGGGTACGGAAAGCATTTAAAATTTGACTGGTGCACAGAGTTTATATATCATTGGATCACTCTACGGTGGAATGAACTAATGATTTTTAATGTAGCTCATACTTTAAGGACGTGACAATTTACATGTATGACTTTTTGAGTCGCATTACGAACGATTTACTGTACTAACGCCATTAGTAGCTCCTTCTACTAGATCTCTTTGGGGAAAAACTGTCGTTCGCTTTTTCGGTCTCGTGCGTCGGGAAAATTGATAGAGGTCTTGTGATCTCCAGTTAAGTGATAGCTCTTCAATATGATGTCTTTACGTTCAAGCTGCACAGAGAATTTTATAAGACATTTGAATCTGATCGAGGAATATCTTTTGTATCAAGCCAATCAAACTTTAAAAACGAGAACCAAGGGCATTTTTTGCCATAGCTGGTGATATGTTATTATTCGAAACGTACATTATCTTACAGCTCAAAGCTAACATTTTGTTTGATGATATATTTGTCATAAGTACTTGTCCAATAATGAATTAAAGGACTTGACCCCAGGTGTGTTCAGTGGGTTGGGACGGTTGTACAAACTGTAAGTAAGAACCAATTGTGCCAACAATTTAATGCCAGACTGAGACAGTCTGACTGTCAAAACATCCGCCTGACACTCACGCTTGAAACAGAGCCAGCAATGCAGTGTATTTCAACTAAATCTTCTCTTACATGTATCTCATAATGGGGAAAATTTTAAAAGAGTACTGCTTATAAGTCTGGGATAAATTGTTTATTGTTGTTTAATGTTCACCTGTAGGACGTGTTTGCTTTTTCGTGAGGCTTTGCAAGAACAACATTTGTGTTCCTTAACATTGCATATTATAAATTGAAATGTTACAAACTGTTTAGATTTAACAAATGTGAGATATATTATCAAAGAAATATGTTTCATCAAAAAATTTGATTATAACTTGATAATCCAGAGAGGATCATCTAAAACTGATATATGAATAGTGTAAAACGAGGAACCACTTAGAAAGTTATCAGTCTAAAAATATGCTTCCCCATAAATGCAGCGTCAATACAGCAAGAAATATTATGAACGTTGAAAGGCTTTCTTTTATGGCTGACTGTTTATTGGATAAAGATATATTAATTAGCAAATCTTGACCGGCCGTGATGTGTATTACAAATAATGTGACTGCTTTGTTTAAGAATAAATTCAAGATTTTCTATGCTGAAAAAAAAGTAAAAGGTTGAAAATTGACAGCCCTCGATGAAATCCTTGGAGAAGAGATGAACATTTAAGATTCAGCTGGTTCTTGAAAAAACTCCTCAAATTGTTACAAGTATTTAAAACCAAACATTTTAAGTAATGAGATACAATGAATATATGAAGTTCATATATTTTGAACTGCGGTATTAGATACGTATGATGCACGATCCTCGCAGTAGATAGCGCTATTTATGCAATAGCGAAAATCAGACCTGAAAAAAATCAGGGCTGTACGGGACTTGAACCACAGACCTCTGCGATACTAGTGCAGCGCTCTACCAATTGAGCTAACAAGCCAACTGGGAGCAGGCCGTTAAGTTGATTCGTAATAAACCCGTGAAAGTGATAAATGATATACAATGAATATATGAAGTTCACATATTTTGAACTGCGGTATTAGATACGTATGATGCACGATCCTCGCAGTAGATAGCGCGAATCAACTTAACGTTAACCTCTGCATTTCGACTTGTTATCGATTTGAAAGTAAAACGCACTTTATCATTCATGTATTTTCAAGTAAGCGACATTTCTTGGTACGTTTGAAATCTCTTTTTTACCATGTTGTTGTACAATTTTGCTTCTGAAACCAAGAAAGGCTCTTATTTCAAAAACAGGTTAAGGAAAGCCTTGAGTCCGGGACTCTGTCATTACATTCTATACGAGTGAATTATCTTTGTCTCGTTGTTGTCAAGTAGCGCTCTAAATAAGCACTAAAGGTTCGCGAGTCTCAGTTTCCAAGCTTTGAACGGTGAATTTACAGACGAGCTAGGAGTTTTGCACTCTTCGCATTAGATGGAAAATTGATTTACTTTTGTTCAATGAAAGCGCTATCCAGCGTACAAAATTGTATGCCGTTTTTTTTCTTAAAGGGATAGATAAGGTTTCATGAAAAAAAAAACCAATTGTGAGATAAATTTTTAGGAAAAGAGGTCGGTCCTCAAGCCGATAGATAACTTCTTTAAATCCATCTTTTCTTTCTTTCTTCCTTTATTTCTTTTATTTTTTCGTGAAGTTTTTAGGAAGGGCATTTGTATTCCTTCATATTGCCACATGTTACATGTTAAAATTTTGCAAACTGTTTGGATTTAACAATTGTGAGATATATTATTAGGCAAATATGTTTCATTAGTGAAAATTTTCCATAATTTGAGAGGATAAAGAGAACCAATCAAAACTGCTATATGAATAGTGTGAAATGAGGATCCACTTACAAAGTTGTAGGTTTAAGGCACTGTGTCCCCATAAATGTAGCGTCAATACATCAATAAATATGACAAACTTTGAAAAGTTCTCTTTCAGCGCAGACTTACCAGAAAAAGATGTATTGATTAGCAAAACTTGACCGGCCGTGGTGTTTACTACAAACAATGAGCTTCCTTCGTTTCACAATGTACTCGGGATTTTGGAAGCTAGAAATTTTACGGGCGTTGAACAAACCTTGAAGAAGAGATGAACATTTAAGATTTAGCCGATTATTGAATACTTCGTCAAATTGTTACAAGTATTCAAAACCAAACATCGATGACACCAAATCACATTTGCTAGAAAAACAGCCTAAAAAGTTTCAGTAACAGTCAGTGCCTTTCCATTATTTTGTGCTACTGCCTTCCTTCCTTCTCATATTTTGATTTACTCTTCAGGGATCTGTCCAAGAACAATTTGCAGAACTTATCTTCAGGAATGTTCAAGAGCAACAGAGAACTACGGCACCTGTAAGTAGAATCCTTCTAAAGCTTTGTACCATCACTAGTTCTTAGTCATGGGATAGGGGCGACGAGGTAATTTCTCTGAGGATACGTTGAAGTGCCTGTATTAGTGCGCGCGCATGTTTCGAGATTATGTAAGTTGAAATGTCGTCAACAAATCACGTGGACTTTTTTTTGGACGTGTGCAAGTTTCTTTAGAGGAGTGGAAAGTTTTGAGTTATACGAGCAGCAATTTGTTTGGCGGTCTTTGGTATTTACCAAGTGTACCGTGAATTTACCGTGTTACGAATAGACGCTTTTGTTTGATTTCCGTTTCGTTTCCTAATGTTTTCGGCGACCACGATGCGAGAAAGGTATAAGCTGTTATCTTTGAGGTTTCGTTTGCGAGTTGAGTTTGAGCGCTATGACTTCCAAATCCGAGGACAGCGATGTTACCGAAACAACCGAGAAAAACGACAGAACTGGACCGAGTGGAGTCCACAAACAGAAGCAAAAGGACATTCTGTTGATACAGATTAAGAGAAGGAAACGTACTGCAAAGACAAAAGTCACAAATCTCAGACATGAAATAACGGACATAAAAAGTGTGATTGAACCGCTATGGGCAGCCCTAGAGGACGCACAAGAAATTTTAGAGGAAATCATTGCCTTCTATGTCGAAGTCGAAGTCGAAGAACAAGCTGGGAAAAGAGAACCGTTTGAAGAGTCCGAAGCGATCGAGAGAGACGTACGAAGAACGACTGAAGCGGGACAAAATGCGATCAAAGTCCGCGCGTTTAAAGCCGTAAATATGAACAAGCCCTTAAGCAAGAACACAGCAGATCGCTACCAGCAATCGGCCAGAGAAGATCAGCTGAACGAAAGTCACGGCAGCCACGACAGAAACAGATATTTGAAGCCGTTAGCAGTTCCGAAGTTTAATGGTGACAAACGAAAGTTTGAAGATGTTTGGGCTCTTTTTACAAGTCTCGTAGACGAGTCAACGGAGCCAGTACATTTGAAAATGGCAAGGCTACGACAAAGCCTTACAGGTCCATCCGTGGTCTTGGAGTCACCGCCCACGAATACCAGGAGGCAGAAAAAATATTAAAGACAAAGTATGAAGGTACGCGCCGGCTTCTGCGAGCCTAATTGGATCAACTAGAACAGGCACTGTTCATTAGAAGAAACGATATCTACGCGCTTGAGAAGTTTGCTGACCTTGTTAGAATCAGTGGTAAAGTTGCAGGCCGAATGAAGACAAGGTGTGTTACGAGATGGAACTCTTCACAGTCTGCTGGTAAAAAAAAGTTGTCTGATCGTCAGCTAGAGAATTGCAGTCGCTGGTTAAAGGAATGCCCCAGACAAAGATCATTCATAGGTTTCAAAGAGAAGTTGAAAGTCGAAGTCAGATTCGGAATAGAAGCAGCGGTGAACAGGAATAACTCGAAACCTGTCCAGTACGTCAGACTACCGAGAGTACCGAGATACAAGGATCGCAGCAGGATGCGAAATTTACATACTGTTGCAATAGGAAAAGAGTCGCGTAGTGTGAAGACTCAGTGATCTTTCTGTCACAGTTTCGATCACGGGGTGTAGTATTGCAAGGAGTTTGGCGACGGAGGAGTGGATGACCGCTGGAAGATCGAGAAAGAAGAAAGCTGTGTTTCCGTTGCCTAGCCTCTGATCACGGGGGAAAGATTGCCCAAAAGGCCCGGGAGGGGGCGCCCGCTGTGACCCCGACCAGCTATAATGAAGGAACGCCTACTGAACCTTATTCGTGACGAGTTGTCCCACTGTGGATGAAGGCCAATGCTAGAAAAATAAAAATAAACGCCATCCTAGACGACGCGTTGAACGAAACTTTCCTAAATGAATAAGGTTACTGGGGCACTGAGATTGGTAGAGCCTTTCCAAAAATTTCAAGTTTATGTTCTCAACGACATCCTCGAAACGTTTCAGTCCATACCATTAAAATTTCAAATTTAAAGGTTGATGGCGGGTTTTCAAAGGAAATCAGGGTAAAAACATATACTCAGAAAGTCGCAAGCAGTTACAGAGCTGTGAACTAGAACAAACATCAGAATGAACACCCTCACTTGACCCAATGCAGTTTTCCCAAGCCGGCCAATGATGGATGGACTTGTCGATCTTTTGATTGGCATTGATAACGCTGAACTCCATTATTCACATGTTGATATCCGAGGGAAACATAGTTGACCTATCGCCCGCCTCGGACCACTTGGGTTGAGTAGTATTGGCGCAGCTGATAAAAACAAAACCGCGAGAACATGATCTCACGTTAATGTTATTCGCTCCTTGTTCACCAAGAGCCTAATTGGAGCGAGAGAAAAGAATCCTGTTGTGATGTCGACAACAGCCTAAAGATGTTCTGAGAAATTGAGAAGTCTGACACAGACCGCGATGACAGATTCGTATTCACTGAAGAAGAAAGCAAAAGGAAAGATTCCCTCAAGTACAAAAATGAAAGATATCTTGTGGCCGTTCCTTGGAAAGAAAACAAACCCGATCTACCTGACACTAAACCTATGGTACTGTTTTCCATACGAAGCACCAAAAGAAATTTGAAGAAGAAAAGCCACGTCGCCGAAGAATATCAAGTAACCATCCAGGCCTATGTTGCTAAAGGATATTTAGGAAAGGTTCTCTCAAACGAGCAGCTGCCAGCTAACGTATGGACAACAAAAGTGCGAGTCGTATTTGGCTGTGCCGCTGAATGTAATGGCACTTCCTTGAATGACATAATTCATCCCGGGCCGAAATAGCTACAAGATCTTTTTAACGTCCTCGTCCGTTTTCGTCGAAACCCTGCTGGCATCGCTTGCGACATCAAAGGAATGTATCTCCGGCGAAGGGCTAACGCTCGAAGCGTCAGCATTTGTAATCGTTACGGTGGCCAATTTACCATTTCAACTTTGTTGATATATCCAAATTGTCTCCAGATAGAGCTTAAGGAGCCCGACCGATCCTACTTCCGTCTGTTGCGGAGAGATCTTGACGCTAACCGAGAGCCAGACGTGTTCGAGTTTAAGCGTGTAGTTTTTGGAAAGAACTCTGCTGCTATGGGGTCGCAGTTTGTTGCGCAAGATAACGTTCAAGGAAGCCAAACCAGTTAAATAAACTCATATGGAAGATTCTATTGGCAGTCTTGATAGCGATGATGAAGGAGTGGAGCTATACCATCAATTGAAGGAGCTATGGGCAGTCGCCAGCATGCAAACCAGGAAGGAGATCTCTAATTCATCGAAAGTTATTGGAGCGATTTCATCAGAAGAACACACCACAAAGATAGTGATTAACAGCGGTCAAGACCCGATAACGAAGACACTGGGAATTCCGTGGAACAGTACCGAAGACGTGTTTACCTTTGCCGCTTCTCCAGTTTCCTTGGAATTTCAGACAACAAAGGGAAACGTCCTGCGTAAAGTAGCAACGGTTCTTGAACCGCTGGGATTCGTTTGCCCATACGTTATTGTGGCGAGAATTCTACTTCAGGGGCTGTGGATGTGAGGCTACAACTGGGATGACGAAGTTCAAGATGAATGGCAAACCAAATCGTGGTTTGGTTTGAGCCATTGAAAAGTCTGCAGAAGGTGAAGATTCCCCCGGTGTCTACGAACTCCAGAGTCTGTCAAGTCAAAAGTACATTGTGACAGTCGAACTTGGAGTAACGTGGAGATTCAATCTACCAGCTGCCCCACATTTTGGAGGAGCCCATGAAGTAATGGGGAAAGCTGCTAAGAAAGACAGTTGCGCCGTTGTGGGAAAACGAGACATAAACGATGAAGAGCTGATCGCCGTGTTCGCTGGAGTCCCTTCTTAATACCTGTCAGTTGACTAATCAGAGTTCAAGTCCACGAGACGATGTTCCATTGACACTTAACCATTTCTTGCTCGGCGAAATGGGGGGACACTTCGCTTCCGAGGCCGTTGAAACAACTACTTCGCATCCGCGTCAACGATGGCGAAAGGTTCAAGCTATTAATTATTTTTTGACGTGTGCAAGTTTCTTTTAAAGGAGTTGAAAGTTTTGAGTTTTTCGAGTGGCAATTTGTTTGGCAGTTGTTGGTATTTACCGTGTTTACCGTGAGTTAACCGTTTACCGTGTTACAAATAAACGTGTTTGTTTGGTTTCCGTTTCGCTTCCAAAGAAAGAGTGAAATATCTGTAGCAGACATCAGTAACTCATGAGACTTTATCGGCTTTTAAGTTTAGTATTTTCTTTGACCTTAGCTTATGTAGAAAATCTGGGCAGTATTTTTAAGCAAAGACCTCAAGCTGATAGTAAACTTCTTTATCCTATCTTTTCTCTTCCTTTCAAACCACTTTGGTTGCAAGAAAAAGACATTGGTTTGGAAATGGATTTTGTGATAGCAAGTGTGTCATTAAGAGGGTTGACACGAGGCCTAAAAACTTTTTCGTAATAAATTTGAATCCATCCCAAAAGGTAGCTCAGAAAGTTAAGACATGAAGTATTTGTTTACAATTGAGTTGATCAATGGGACTTTCGTTTCACGAGAATATGAATTCTCCAAAAGAATTTGTTCATTGTAAAACGGTAAGCGAAGTATTAAGTTCTACTACAAATGCCCTTTAGGTAAGTTTTTACGTTTTACATCCGTATAATTTGGACATTTCTACCGGAAATGACACAGTAGAAAGTGAAGAAATTCAATGAGAAAAAGCTGCATTAAATTAACTTGTGTCTAGTTTAAATTTCTTTTGTCACTTAAGTTTTTTTAAAGAAACAAGGCTGGATATACGCACCAGTTTGTTTGGAAGCCTTTTAAATCATTCTTATCATTACGCAAATAAATTGTTTCTGTGAATCCTCTCTGTTTAATTTGAATTACCTCTGTTTTCTCTACCATCTACTCGTTAAGTACTGTTAAATTTATGGAGGATCTTGCCGTTATTACAGCCCTAAATCAATTAAGTTTAGAACAAAGGCCTATACCCTCGGGCGGTACTCAAGACCTCGTGCACAGTTTTTCCTAATATGGACCGACCTATGCTGAATAACGTTATGTACGTCGGTTTTGAAAGAAGCCTTGATTCTCATATTTCGTTATCTACTTGTTACATTTATCATGAGAAATTGAAAAGAGTGAAATATGTGCAGGAGAAAACAGGAACTCGTAAGAGACTTTGTCGGCTTCTAAGTTAGTATTTTCCCTGACCTTCTTGATGTATACATAGAAGAAGTGACTTGGAATAACATTTGACAATAAAAACTTGCGACAAAACGTTGCTTGATAACATTGTAAAATTTAAAAACGATAAAAAGCTATAGAAAGCTAAAATCGACGACTTTTCGAGGTTAACATAACGTCATTATCAAGTCAAGAATGTATAAAAATAAGTTCTATAAATACTAAAAACGAACAATAAGAGAAAATAATTTGCGGGTTAAACAAAAAGTTTAGCATGTATGGAGTCCGTTTGCACGTTCAGATTAGGTTTGAATTTCTTAATATAAAGCATTTCAAACACTAAACAATCAAATTTACTTAGAAACTTTCTCAGAATCTTAAAATGACTATCATTCAAACGATCCCTCCTACCATGCGCTTCATGAATATGCTTGCCAATTGCCGACTTTTTGTGTTCAGCGACACTTTGAAAAAGGTGTCGGGCAGTATAGCCGACATAATCTGCATCGCACAGATGACATACAAAATGATAAACAACGCATCGCTGATTAACAATTGACGGCTTGGGTTCTTTAGGTTTTAGGTCTTGTTCTAATTTCTTGCTTACAAAACCTGGCTACAAAACGAGGCCAATCATATTACTGTGATCACACAGCTGTCTCCGAACAGAATTAGCTGAAACCTGATCTTTGAATGGTAGGTTAATTCTGACTATGTTGCTCTGGTCAGCATTTCTCTCCGCTGTGCCTACAGAAGGTTTACGAGAAAAAAATTAGAAATAACAGAATCTATAAGACTAGAAGGGTAACCAAGACGGCTAAAAATGGAGCGCAATTTGGCGCATTCTTCATTAAAAGCCTCTATTGTGGAGGATAGCGCATAAGCGCGATGTAACATTGTCTTTAAGAAAGAGTCTTTATAGCGTTTGTCAGTATGACTTTGGAAATGTAAAAGCAAGCCAATATTAGTTGGGTTTCTATAGACTTGAGTTTCAAGTTTTGTTCCATTCTTGATGATATCAATGCCGATGAAAGGAATGCTGTCATCAACAGGAGGTTCCATCGTGAACAGTAAACTGGGATGTAGGCCATTCAGGGTAGTAAGAAACTTAGTGGCAGCATCAGTATTTGACATTCTTGCAAGAGTATCATCAACGTATCTTCTGTACCAATGAGGCATCAAGCCATCGCGTGCGAGTTTCTCCTCGAGGTGGCGCATGAAGACGTTCGCCATTAGGGGGCCCAGGGGGGAGCCCATAGCTACTCCATCCGTCTGCTCATACAACTTAACAAGCGGATCTTTTAGGAGGTTAAGCCCATGGGTTTTATTAAACCAGTCATCCGCGAAGGCTTTGTTGACCAAGATGTTAATAGTCTCATCCAACGGCACATTGGTGAAGAGAGCTGTAACATCATAAGAGACCAGAATATCATCTTCATTAACAGAGAGGTTACCAGAATAGTCTTCTTGATGCACTTTACATAAAGGAAACCGGATAACGAAAATCCTTGAGGAAACTGTAAACTGTATAATCGTAATTGGGTTAACTTCATTATACTGTAAAATATTGACCCGTTTTAAGTAACAAAATTGAGTATTTTGGGTACGGAAAGCATTTAAAAACTCAATTAGACTGGTGTACAGAGTTTATAGATCATTGGATCACTCTATGGTGCAATGAACGAATGATTTTTAATCTAGCTCATACGGACATGACAGTTTACATTTATGACTTCTTGAGTCGCGTTACGAACGGTTTACTGCACTAACACCATTAGCAGCTCCTCCTACGATATCTCTCTGGGGATGGAGAAAGATTTGTATCCGGGAATAACTGTGGTTTGCTATTTCGGTCTCGTGCGTCAGGAAAATTGATAGAGGTCTTGTGATGTCAAGTTTAGTGATAGCTCTTCAATATGATATCTTTGCGTTCAAGCTGCACAGAGAATTCTATAAGACATTCATGAACTTAACCTCTTTTCGGATCTGATCGAGGAATATCTTTTGCGTTAAGCCAATCATGCTATAAAAACGAGAAGCCAAGGTATTTTTATCATAGCTGGTAATATCTTATTATTCGAAAGATTATCTTACAGCTCAAAGCTAACATTTGGTTTGATGATATGTTCGTCGTAAGTACTTGTCCAATAATCAATTAAAGAACTTAACCTCAGAACCAATTATGCCAACAAATTAGAGCCAGACGGAGACAGTCTGACTATCAAAACATCCGCCTAACACTCACGCTTGAAACAGACCCAGCAATGCAGTGTATCTCAGCTAAATCTTCTCACACATATATCTCACAATGGGGAAAATTTGAAAGAATACTGCTTATAAGTTTGGGATAAATTGTTTGTTGTTACTTAATGTTCACCTTTAGGACGCGTTTGCTTTTTCGTAAGGTTCCACAAGAACATTTGTCTTCCTTAACATTGCATTTTACAAATGGAAATATTGCAAACTGTTTAGGTTTAACAATTTTCGAAATATATTATCAGGCAAATTTTTTTTTTTTAAATAAAATTATTACAACTTGATAGTCTAGAGAGGATCAATAAAAACTTATATAAGAATAGTGTGAAATGAGGATCCACTTACCAAGTTTCGTTCTAAAACACTGGCTCCCCATCAATGCAGCGTCAATACAGTAGTAATGTATTGATTAGCAAATCTTGACCAGCCGCGGTGTTTATTACAAATAATAAGCCTGCTTTGTTTTAAAATATATTAAGGATTTTTTATGCTGAAAAAAAAAATGAAAGTCGGAAAATTCACAGTCCTCGATCAAAACGGTGGAGAAGAGATGAACATTTAAGATTCAGCCTTTTCTTGAAAAAACTATCAAATCGTTCCAATTTCTACTTTTGTCGAGGGCTAAAGTTTATGAAAAAGAAAAAACAATCGTGAGGTAAAAATAAATATTTAGAAAATCTGGGCATTGTTTTTAAGCAAAGATGTCGGTAACGACCTCAAGACGATAGATAACTTCTTCATCCAATCTTTTCTCTCCCTTTCAAACCACTTTGGTCGAAGGAAAAATAATTGATTTGGAAATTAAGTGTGTGATAACAAGTGTGTCATTAAGTGGGTTGACAGGCGGCCTAAGGAAAAGACTGTGATTGGCTTTTTTGGTCTCGTGCGTCGGGAAAATTGATAGAAGTCATGTGATGCTCGGATTTTTTGATAGCTTTCCAATATTATTTCTTTACGTTGAAGCTGCACGGAGAGTTCCACGAGACATCTGTTAAATAAATTGAAGAAAAGATGATCATTTAAGAAATCAATAACTTATTTTAGACTCTGTCGGCTTCTTAGCTTATGTGTTAACTTTATATATAAGAAACCGGATAACAAAATCTCGAGCACTTTAATGGGGCAAATTGTAGAATCATAACTGGGTTAACTTCATTTTATGGTGAAATATTGAACTTTTTTAGAGTGTTTCATATTCTGAGTAAATAGTTTTTCCTTTGATATTTTACGGCTGGGAAGATACCTTCCCGCAAATGGTGTGGATCTTATTGTAAACACATGCAAGCGGATGACACAAAATTGAGCAATTTGGATACGAAAAGTTTTTAAAATTGAATTTGACTAGTCTGCACTATTAATAGATGACTGGGTCAACAACACTTTAAGCAGGAATGAACTAACCAGTTTAAGGGAGGTCATACTTTAAGGACATGACAGTTTATATGTATGACTTTTTGAGTCGCATTTGAAACGGTACGTTTATTGCATTAACACCATTAACAATCCCTCCTACCAGATTTCTTTAAGGATGGAGGGGAATTTCTATACAGGAAAGACTGTGGTTGTCTCTTTCGGTCTCGTGCGTCAAGAAAATTGCTGGAAGTCTTGTGATGTCTGGTTTGGTGACAGCTTTTCAATACGATGGTTTTACGATCAATCTGCACAGAGATTTCTATGAGACATCTATACTAGTAACCGGTTTTTGGATTCGATCAAAGAAATATCGTTTGCCTCAAGCCAGTCAAGCTTTTAAAACGAGAACTAAAGGCATATTCTATTATAGCTGAAAATATTTAATTATTCGAAACATTATCTAACAGCTCAAAGCTGCCATTTTGTTGTGATAATCTGTTCGTCATAGGCGATTGTCCAATAATCATCTAGTGGACTTTACCTTCAGTAGCTTTCAGTTGGTTGAGATCGCTGGAGCAAAATTAAAGCCAGAATGAGGCAGCCTGACTAGCAAATCATCTACCTAACACTCGCGCTTGGAACACACCTACAATGGCAGTGTATTTTAACAAAGTTTTCTTACACGTATTTCTCAAAATGGGGAAACATTTGAAAAAGTACTGCTTCTAAGTTTGGGAAAAGTTGTTTATTGTTCACTTGTAAGAGGTGTTTGCTTTTTTTCGTGAAGAGTTTTGTGTTCCTTCACTTTGCCTATCACATATTGAAATTTTGCAAACTGTTTAGATTTAACAATTGTGAGGTATATTATCAGGCAAATATGTTTCATCTGTGAAAATTTTCCATAATTTGAGAATCTAGAGAAAACCAGTTAAAAACCGATATATGAATAGTGTGAAATGGGATCCACTGACAAAGTTATCGGCCAAAAACACTGCTCCCCATAAATGCAGCGTCAATACAGCAATAGATATAACAGACTCTGAAAAGTTCTCTTTCACAGCTAACTTGTCAGAAAAAGATGTATTTATTAGCAAAACTTGACCGGCCGTGGTGTTTATTACAAATAATGAGCCTGTTTTCTTTTACTATACATTCAGGATTTTTTATACCGAAAAAGATAATAGAAGCTAGACAATTAACGGCCGTTGATCAAAACCTTGAAGAAGAGATGAACATTTAAGATTTAGCCGCTTCTTGAATACTTCGTCAAATTGCTAAAAGTATTTAAAACCAAACACCGATGTAACAAATAACATTTGCTAAAAAAAAAGCACCCTAAGAAAGTTTTAGTAACAGTCAATGCCTTTACATTTTTTAGCCTATTGCCTTCCACGAATATACGTGTTTGATTGATTTCTTTATTTTCGTTTCCCCTCCTAACATTTTTGCGACACGATGGGAGAAAATTATGAGCTGTTGTTTTATTGAGGTTTCGTTACATGAGTTAAGTTTTGGAGTTGAGCGCTATGGCTTCTTAAGCCGAGGAGAGCGATGTTACCGAAGTTACCAAGAAAAACGACAAAACTGGAGCGATTGGAGTCGACAAACAGAAGCAAAAGGACCTTCTGTTGATACAGATTAAAAGAAGGAAACGTGCCGCAAAGACAAAAGTGACAAAACTCAGACATGAGTTGGAAAGACTATGCGTAAAAACATTCCGAAATAACGAAGATATAAAGTGTGATTCAACAGCTGTGGGCAGCCAAAGAGGACGCACAAGAAATTTAAGAGGAACTGACCGCGTTCTAAGTCGAGGTCGAAGAAGAAGCTGGGAAAAAAAAAACCGTTTGAAGAGTCCGAAACTTTCGAAAGAGACGTACAAAGAACGATTGAAGAGGCACAAAATGCGAACGAAGTCCGCGCGTTCAAAACCGTAAATATGAACCGGCCGTTAAGCGAGAACACAGCAGAACAGAACTACGAGTAATCGGCCGAGAAGATCAGCTGAAAGAAAGTCACGGCAGCCAGGACGACCGAAACTGATATTTGAAGCCGTTAACAGTTCCGACGTTTAATGGTGACAAAAGGAAGTTTGAAGATGTTTGGGCCCTTTTTACAAGTCTCGTAGACGAGTCAACGGAGCCGGTGCAATTGAAAATGGTAAGGCTACGACAATGCCTTACAGGGCATGCTTTGGAAGCCATTTGTGGTCTTGCAGTCACCGCGTGCGAATACGAAGAGGAAAAAGAAATATTAAAGATGAAATATGGAGGTACGCACCGGCTTCTAAGATCTTATATGGATCAACAAGAGCAGGTGCCGTTGATAAGAAGCAACGACATCCACGCGCTTGAGAAGTTTGCTGACCTTGTTAGAATTAGTGGTAGAGTTACAAGCCGAAGGAAGAGGCGGTGAGTTGCTAGATGGAACTATTCACAGCCTGCTGATAAAAAAATTTACCTGATCGTCAGCTAGAGAATCTTAGTCGCTGGTTAAACGAACGCGCCAGATGAGAGAGGCACAGGTGTTCCATGGGAGGGGGCGCCCGCTTTGACCCTGACCAGCTGTAATGAAGGAATGCAGACTGAACCTTATTCGTTACGAACTGTCCCTGTGTGGATTAAGGCCATGGTAGAAAAATAAAATAAACGTCATTCTAGACGACGCATCGAACGAAACTTTTATAACTGAAGGGGATGCTGGGGTATTGGGACTGTGAGAGCCTTTCGAAAAATTTGAAGTTCATGTTCTCAAGGACACCTTTGAAACTGAAAATGAGGATGGCAGGTTTTTGAAGGAAATCAGGGTAAAACATGTCCTCAGAAAGTCGCAAGCAGTTACAGAGCTGTGAACTACTACAAACATCAGGACAAAAGGCCTCACCTGACCCAATATTAATGCAGTTTTCCCAAGCCGACAAATGATGCACTTGTCGATCTTTTGATTGGCAATGATAACGCTGAACTCCATTATTTACATGCTGATCTTCAAGGGAAACATGGTGGACTCATCGACCGCCTCTGTCCACTTGGGTGGATCCTGTTATTAGTTTCTTATACACTAGAGAGCCTAATTGGAGTGAGAGAAAAGAATCCTGTTGCGATATCGACAACAGCTTAAAGAAGTTCCGCACAATTGAGAAGTCCAGCACAGACGGCGATGACAAACTCGTACACACCGAAGAAGAAAGACTAGCTTTAAGCAAAGTGAAAGATTCCCTCAAGTACAAAATGGAAGATATCGTGTAGCCGTTCCTTGGAAAGAAAACAAACCCGATCTCCCTGACGCCAAACCTATGCAATGTCTCGCTTACAAAGCACCAAAAGAAATTTGAAGAAGAACAGCTGCGTCGCCGAAGAATATCAAGCAACCTTCCAGGCCTATGTTGATAAAGGATATTTACGAAAGGTTCCCTCAAACGAACAGCTGCCAGCTAACGTATGATATTGGCCGTATTATCCGGTCGTGATAATGGATAAATCGACAACAAAAGTGCGAATCGTATTTGATTGTGCCGCTAAATGTGATGGTACTTTCTTAAGTGACACGAGTCATCCCGGGCCGAAATTACTACAAGATCTTATCAACGTCCTTGTCCGTTTTTTTCGAAACCCTGTTAGCATCGCCTGTGAACTCAAAGAGATGTACCTCCAGATAGAGATTGAGGAGCCGGACCGATCCCACTTCCGACTGTTATGGAGAGATCCTGACCCTAATCGAGGGCCAGACGTATTCGAGTTTAAGCGTGTGGTTTTGGAAATAATTCCGCCCCTATGGAGTTTGTTGAGCAGGAAAATGATCGAAGAAACCAAGACTGTTATCCACTTGCAGTCGAGACCGTCTTTAAGTTCACCATATAGACGATTTTATTGACCGTCTTGAAAGCGATGATGAAGGAGTGGAGCTTTACCGTCAATTGAAGGCACTATGGGGAGTCGCCGCCATGCAAGCCAGGAAGTGGGTCTCTAATTTACCGAAAGTTATTGAAGGTATTCCATCAGAAGAACACGCCAAAAAGATCGTGATTAACAGCGGTCAAGACCTGATAACGAACACATTGGGAATTTCATGGAACAGTACTGAAGACTTGTTTATCGTTGCCGCTTCTCCAGTTTGCCCGTAATTTCAGACAACAAAGCGAAACGTCCAGGGTAAAGTAGCAACGATTTTTGATTCGCTGAGATTCGTACGCCCTTACGTTATTGTGGCGAAAATTCTACTTCAGGAACTGTGGTTGCGAGGCTAGGACTGAGACGACGAAGTTCAATATGAAATAGCAAACTAAATCGGGGTTTGGTTCGAGCAATTGAAAAGTCTTCACGAGGTGAAGATTCCCCGGTGTCTGGGATGTCTAGAGCCTGTCAAGTCAAAACACATTGTGACTTTTGTCGATGCCTCTCGAGAGGCCTATGGTGCAGCAGTCTATATCCGACATGATAACGATTATGTAATCTTTCGTCTGATTGCTGCAAAGAGTGAAGTGGCACCACTGAACCCGGTGACAGTACCCAGACTGGAACTCATGATGCGACTTTGGGCCTGCGCTTAACAGAGTCGTTGCTGACGGCCTTAGAAGAACCGATTAAGACATTTTACTCTGACAGTAGAGATGTTTTATGGTGGATTCGAGGACGCGGCAAAGACTTCCGACCGACCGTTCGAAGCCAACCGAATTGGTGAAATACAGATTTTCACTGAACCGTCGCAGTGGTAGGATGTCTCTACTGAAGAGAATCCAGCCGATTTATGCAGAAGAGGGCCACGCCCTCAGAGTTAGCCGAATGTTCCTTGTGGTGGAATGGCTCTAGCTGGCTGACAGATGATTTCAGTAATGGTCAAAGATGAAAGTCCTTGATAAACCCAGTGAAATGCCAGAGATGAGAAATCGAAGAAGAAAGAAGATATAAATGCCTATGCAACCCTAGCGTGTAATCTCCAGAAAGGAACCGCACCGAAACACAACAACACACTAGAAGAGTGGAGACTAGATCCGAAACGGTTTTGCAGTTGGACGCGTTTGGTTCGAGTGCACGTGAAAGTGAGAAGAGTATTACAAAACATGGGTTACAGAGACAACAGGAATGAAAGTATGGAACTGTTGCCCGAAGAAATAAAGGATTCTGAGGGAGAAATAGTGGATTTTGCCCAACGCGAAGCTCTCTGTAACGAATACACAGCTTTGAGCTAAGGGAAGTCGATATCAAAGAAAAGCCAGTTGACAAAGCTCAACCCATGCATCGACGACTGTGGAGTTATTCACAGTGATGGTCGATTAAAGTTCGCAGGTTTTCTATCATATGATACCAGATTTCGACTCATTCTGGCAAGTGGACACTGGCTGACGAAACTTATAATTAAGCATTATAATGAGAGAGGAAATCATGTTCCTGGAGTAAACTTCATTCTTTGCCAGCGAGACTGGATCATCGTCGCACGCGAAGAGATTCACGAGTGGGATCACGAATGTAATGAATGTAAGTGAAGACAAAACAAATTATTGCCCCACTCCCGTTCGTCTGTTAAGCTTTGGATATATCTTTTTACAGATATAATCCTGATGTTGCATCCATGTGTGTGCAATATCCATGTGGATACCCAAGTACTTAACTGTGCTAACTTCCTTAAGATGGTGATCGTCAAAGCGGATGTCGATGTCATCGGATCGTCGTAAAGCTGGACGTGAACCAATCTTCATTGCCACAGATTTGCCAGCATGTGGTACCGTCGGGTTCTGTGTCAGCCAATTACTAACATTCTGCAGGTTTTTATTAACACAACTTGCGGCGTGAATAGCGCTTGGGTCATTCGAGTGAATTTCTGTGTCGTCAGCGTAAAGCGTACAATTAGAAAATTCTACAGCTGATTTCACACCGTCATAATGAATTGAGAAAAGGGATGGTCCCAATACAGAACCCTGCGGCACTCCATAACATAAGTTCAGAATATCTGAGCTCGAGCCCTTACAGACAAGATACTGTTTACGGTGTCCTAGATAACTTTCAAACCACTTATGTGTAATTTCAGTTACACCAGCATTTTTTAGCTTTTAGAGTAATATCTCGTGGTTAATTACATCAAAAGCTTTACGCAAATATCAGGCAAATATCTTTAATTTGTGAAAACTTTCAATAATTTGAAAATCTAGAGAGAACCAATTAAAACTGGTGTATGAATAGTGTGAAATGAGGATCCACTTACAAAGTTGTAGGTCTAAGAAACCGCTTTCCCATAAATGCAGCGTTAATATAGCAATAAATATGACAAACTTTGAAAAGTTCTCTTTCATAGTTGACTTGTCGGAAAAAGATGAATCGATTAGCAAAACTTGACCGGCCGGGGTGTTTATTACAAATGACGAGCCTGTTTTGTTTAGCAATTCATTCAGGTTTTTTAATGTCGTAAAAGAAAATAGAAGCTAGAGAATTGGCGGCCGTTGATCAAAACCTTAAAGAAGAGATGAACACTTAAGATTTAGCCGCTTCTTGAATACTTCGTCAAAATGCTATAAGTATTTAAAACCAAACATCGATGATAACAATTCACATTTTCGAGAGAGACACCCTAAAAAAGTGTTTTTAACATTCAATGCCTTTCCTTTTTTTTGAATACTGCCTTCCTTCTAGATAGGCTGTAGGCACCATGTTATGGTGTCGGTAGGTTCGTGATTTATTTTTAATTATATCACAATTTCTGTCACAATTTTGATCACGGGGTGTGATATTGCAAGGAGTTTGGCGACGGAGGAGTGGATGAGCGCTGGAAGATCGCAAAAGAAAGAAAGCTGTGTTTCCGTTGCTTACCCTCTGATCATGGGGGAAAGATTGCCCAAATGGCCCTCAAGTCTTCTTCGTGGAGGTGAAGTTTTGTCAGAAACTGGACTGAAGACAACGTTCCTTATGTTGACGATGAGAGACGCAAGATGTTCCACAGGAGGGGGCGCCCGCTGTCACCCCGACCAGCAGTAATGAGGGAACGCCGAGTTAACCTTATTCGTTACGAGCTGTCCCTGCGTGGATGAAGGCCAATGGTAGAAAAATAATACTAAACGCAATCCTAGAGGACGCGTTGACCAAAACTTTCCTAACTGAAGATGTTACTGGGGTACTGGGACTGGCAGAGCCTTTCGAAAAATGTCAAGTTTATGTTCTCAACGACATCCTCAAAACGTTTCAGTCCATGCCATTAAAAATTCAAATTTAAAGAGTAGATGGCACGTTTTCAAAGGAAATGAGGGTAGAAACATATACTCAGAAAGTTGCAAGCAGTTACAGAGCTGTGAACTAGAACAAACCTCAGAATAAACGGCCTCACCTGACCCAATGCAGTTTTCCCAAGCCGGCAAATGATGGATGGACTTGTTGATCTTTGGATTGGCATTGATAACGCTCAACTCCATTATTCGCACGTTGAATTCCGATAGAAACATGGTGGACCTATCGCCCATCTCGGACCATTTGACTGGAGTAGTATTGGTGCAGCTGATGAAAGCGAAACCGCGAGAACATGATCTCACGTTAAGTTATTCGTTCCTTGTTTACCAAGAGCCTAATTGGAGCGAGAGAAAAGAATCCTGTTGTGATGTCGACAACAACTTCAAGATGTTCTGGGAAATTGAGAAGTCTGGCACAGACCGCGATGAGAGACTGGTACTCACCAAAGGAGAAAGCAAAGGGAAAGATTCCCTCAAATACAAAAATGGAAGATATCTTTTAGCCGTTCCTTGGAAAGAAATAAACCCGACATCCCTGACACTAAACCTATGGTACTTTCTTGCATACGAAGCACCAAAAGAAATTTGAAGAAGAAAAGCCACGTCGCCGAAGAATATCAAGCAACCATCCAGGCCAATGTTGATAAAGGATATTTACGAAAAGCTCCTTTAAACGAATAGCTGCCAGCTTACGTCTGATGTTTGCCGCATTTTTCGGTGGCGACAAAAGAAAAATGGACAACAAAGTGCGAGTGGTGTTTGACTGTGCCGGTAAATGTAATGGTACTTCCTTAAATGACATGATTCATCCCGGGCCGAGCTTACTACAAGATATTTTCAACGTCTTTGTTCGTTTTTGTCGAAACCCTGCTGGCATCGCCTGTGAAATCAAAGAAATGTAGCTCCAGATATAGATTAAAGAGCAGGGACGATCCCACTTCCGTCTGTTGAGGAGAGATCTTGAAGCTAACCGAAAGCCAGACGTATTCGAGTTTACGCGTGTAGTTTTTGGAAAGAACTCTGCTCCTATGGGGTCGTAGGTTGTTGCACAGGAAAGCGAAAGAAAAAAAAAAACTAGTGAAGTTAACCTATACGGAAGATTCTATTGACAGTCTTTGTAGCGATGATGATGGAGTGGAGCTATACCATCAATTGAAGGCACTATGGGGAGTCGCCAGTATGCAGGCCACGAAGTGGATCTCTAATTTACCAAAAGTTATTGGAGCTATTCCATCACAAGAGCACGCCACAGAGATAGTGATTAACAGCGGTCAAGACCCGATAACGAAGACACTGGAAATTCCGTGGAACAGTACTGAGGACGTGTTTACCTTTGCCCTTTGCCGCTTCTCCAGTTTCCCCGGAATGTCAGACAACAAAGGGAAACGTCCTGCGTAAAGTAGTAATGATTTTTAATCCGCTGGGATTAAACGAACAGATGCCAGCTAACATAACGTATTTGCCGCATTTTCTGGTCGTGAGAATAGATAAATCGACACCAAAGGTGCGAATCGTATTTGATTGTGCCGCTAAATGTAATGGTACTTCCTTAATGACATGATCCATCCCGGGCCGAAATTACTACAAGATCATTTCAACGTCCTTGTCCGTTTTCGTCGAAACCCGGCTGGCATCGCCTGGGACATCAAAGAAATGTATCTCCAGATAGAGATTGAGGAACAGGACCGACACCACGCCCTTCAGCTGTGGAGAGATCTTGACCCTAACCGAGAGCCAGACGTTTTCGAGTTTAAGCGTGTAGTTTTTTGGAAACAATTCCGCCCCAATGGAGTTTATTGCGCAGAAAAACGCTGGAATAAACCAAGACTATTTTCCCCTTGCTGCTGAGACTGTCTTTAAGTTCACCTATATGGACGGGTCTATTGATCGTATTTAAAGCAATGATGAAGGAGTGGAGCTGTACCGTCAATTGAAGGCAGTATGGGGAGTCGCCGGCTTTCTTCAAAAGCGTATGCTTTTTTACTCTTCAATTGACAGGTGTCACATCGTGACAGTTACTTTTCAAAAAAATTTTTGAAAATTTGTTTGGAAGCTTTTTAATTGCCTTTACAAATAAAAATGTTTCGGCGAAAACCTTCTCTTTGATTTGAATAAAGTTTGTTTTCTTTATAACTCACTCGCTATCAAATTTTTAAGTTCAAGGAGGATTTTCCCGTAATTAAACTCGGAATTGTAGCCCTAAATCATTCGGGTTCTTCAAATTAAAGAGAAAGCTTTCGCCGAAACATTTTTATTTGTAAAGGTAATTAAAGGCTTCCGAGCAAATTTTGAAACATTTTTTTGATAAGTAACTGTCACGATGTGACAGCTGTCAATTGAAGAGTAAAGAAGCGTACGCTAAACAGCAGTACTGGCGTGACAAACACACACGAGTTAAGGTGGCTCGTACCAGTTTCCTCGCGCGGGGAATAGGTCACTCTTGCATGACGCGCGCGAGAGAAACTTGCGAAAGAAGCGCGAGATCAAAAGATAAAAATTCAAAACAAAGATGGCGGCGGGTGGAATTTTTTCTACTTTTGTGAGAAGTTTACCTAAGAGCATGTATTTGATGTGTTGAGTGGGCACTATGAATGCAGGAGATAGAAACTAAGATAACGAAGACGATTTTCGGAGAAGTAAAGGTTGCTTCACTTCACATTTAAAAGAAATATTCAACCGATATGAAATCTTGCGACGGCGAAAAAAGAAGAACTCAAGTGAAGGGTAATCTACCTGAAGTGGAAGAAGACTTTGAAACTTAAAGGAAAATAATATGGTATAGCCAGAAGTCATGTGCAGGATTTTTAAGATGAGCTCGGGAGGCTGTCTTTGACGGCTGTTTAATGATTTTCTTAGCAGTAAACGTCTGTAAACATCAGATCGTAGGTGCTCGCGCGAGCACACGCAATTGTCAGCGGTAGCTAAAACAGATCATGAGCAAATGTCGATCTTATAGAATCCAGATATTTAAAACGCGCGTGGAAACTGCTAAACTCACGAAAGCTATTGCATGAAAACAAGTCCGGTGACCCCTTCTTTTTGTTGTTCCAATATGATAATAACGTCGAACGGAATCATCAGAAAAAAACTAGAAAATTCTACTGTAGGAAATTTGTGATATGTGAAAATTGTCTTTTTTGTAGATCTCCTGAAATTCCGCTCCGTAGAATTTTTTAAAAATCTTTGTGCATTTTTTCTTTTCAAGTGCCAAAAGCAATCACTGGAAAAAATCAGGGGGTCACCGGGTTAGTTTTCAAATTATTTAAGCCACAAGCCAAAAAATGCGTCTGAATAAGCATATGAAAGCGTTGCCATGGAAACTACTAGTGAGGAAATGACACTTATTTTTGGATTACCAATGATTATGTAATTCAACCTGTAAAAGTGTTCAACTGGCCTTGGTCAGTCTTTCTGTTGTATTCTTTCAAAGTTACAAACCATCAAAAAGATGAAAACCGGTACGAGCCACCTTAAATGATGATGCAACGATTTTCTCGTAAAGAGAAAAACAGAGATCTTACGGAAAGTATTTTTTATTTCCAACGACGATTAATCTTCGAAGATTTACCTCTGTTCCGTTTTAAAATGTCTTTGAAAGTCAAATTGTAAGTGAATACGAATATGTGTTTTGGGGTTGTCAGTCTGCTTGTTTGTTTTCTGTAATGGCGTGTGTAAATCAGTTATTCTTCCACCGAAAAGCTGAAGTCAATGAGACTCTTTCTACCTAGACACAAGTAGATTTAATGCGACTTTTTTTCATCGAATTCGTTCGTTTCTGCCATGAAATTTACGACGAAAGTGTATTTTAGGATTTTGAACTGGTGCTGAATAAAATTCTTTCTTAGCCTAAACTTATAAATTTGTTTGTATCTGGTGCATGTCAAACCCATGTGTAGCTTAAAGGTCAAACAGGGATTGTTACTCACTAAATTGGCTCGCCATTAAGTCTTGTGATCGCCTTCGTATGAAATTGTTTTTTTTTTGTTGTTTTTGTTGTTAAGTCCGCGTTTTACTAGTCCGCGTTTTACTAGTCCGCGTTTTACTAGTCCGCGTTTTACTAGTCCGCGTTTTACTAGTCCGCGTTTTTCTAGTCCGCGTTTTACTAGTTCTCGTTTTACTAGTCCGCGTTTTACTAGTCCGCGTTTTACTAGTCCGCACTTTACTAGTCCACGTTTTACTAGTCCAGTCCAGTCCAGTCCACGAAATACCATATGCCATATAAACGTACTGCACTTACAATGTACTATTAAACAGATTGACCTTAACCCTAAATTCACTTAACTTAACAGCACTATGAAGCATATATTAGGCGAGTTTAAGTCCCATTAAATGTAACGTAAATAAGTTATTTTGTTTACAGGCATTTCATGTCAGCTTAAACCTATATTAAAGTTTAGCCTTAAGATAGTATAAGCTCGGTTTAAGGCAGACTTAAAACCGGTGTAGAAGTTTCTTAAACCTTAACTTAAACTTAGTAAACTTAAATTTAAGACGGGATTAATCCACGTTTAAGACAACTTAAATAAGCTTTTTCGGTTTACTACAGCTAAACAGTACTTAGAAGCGTGTTTTATACGAGTTTAAGTTCCATTAAAAGTAACGTAAACGAATACTTTTGTTTACAGACATTTAGTGTCAGCTTAAACCTACATTAGAGTTTAGCCTTAAGATAGTATAAGCTCGATTTAAGGCAGACTTAAACCGGTGTATAAGTCGCTTAAACGTCAACTTAAATTTAGTAAACTTAGATTTAAGACGGGATTAATCCACGTTTAAAACAACTTAAATAAGTTTTTTCGCCTTGTGTACCTATATGGACGATTCTATTGACCATCTTGAAAGCGATGATGAAGGAGTGGAGCTATACCGTCAATTGAAGGCACCATGGGGAGTCGCCGGCATGCAAGCCAGGAAGTGGATCTCTAGTTTACCGAAAGTTATTGAAGGGATTCCATTAGAAGAACACGCCACAAAGATCGTGATTAACAGCGCTCGTGTCTAGTTTAAGTTTCAGTCAGACCACTTAGACCAGATTTACACATGCCAGTTTTTTTTGAAGCCTTGAAAATCATCTTTACCGTTATGTAAATCAAAATAATTTGGTGAGGTCTCTCTCTTTAATTTGATTTACGTCTGTGTTCTCTACCATCTGCTAATGTCATGTGCGACTTTGTCGGCTTCCCAGTTTAGCATTTTCTCTGACCTTGTGCATCGACGTCATACTCTGAGTAGGTAAATAGTTTTCCTTTAATATTTCACCGCCGACAAGATACCTTTCCTCCAATTGGGTGGATATTATTGTTATCACATGCAAGTGGATGACAAAAAAGTGCGCACTTTGGATACGAAAAGGTTTTAAAAATTGAATTAAACTGGTGTGCAGTGTTTATAGATCACTGGGTTAACATCACTTTGTGGCGGAATGAACTAGTGATTTTAAAGTCGGTTATACTTCAAAGAGAGAGTTTACGTAAATGAATTTTTTAGTTGCATTACGAACGGTTTACTGCATAAGCTAAACTCGCGGCAAAAACTGAAAATTATAAAACGAAACGTTAAAGCTGCTAGTGACGCACTCTGAACACGAACAGTCTACTGTTATGTGAACGTAAGTAAAATTTCTTAAGGTCACTCAGGTCTGAATTTTTCGGTCTTTCTGAGTGGAATAAATGGAGAGAGGTCTAGAAGTTTCCAGTTTTGTGGTAGCTCTTAAATACGGTGTCTTTACAACTAAGCTGCTCAGAGAGTCCTACGGGACATCTGTAAAATTAATACAAATATAGAGGCAAGACCGATACAACGTAGATAAGTTTTAAAACTGAGCACTATATTTCGACTGGCCAAACCAGGCTGGTTTGGCCAGCCGAAATATAGTGCTCTGTTTTAAAACTTATCTACGTTGTATCGGTCTTGCCTCTATATTTATATTCGTTATTTTGGGCCAATTAGATCACTGCTGACCCAACATACAAGAGTAGGATTATCGTCCGCGGTTGTTTGCTGAACATTTCACTGTAAAATTAATCTCCTTTTGGATCTGATTGAGGAATATTCGTTTACCTCTAACTGATCCAGCTTTTAAAACGAGAACCAAAGGCATCTTTTGTTATAGCTGAAGTATTTTAAGGTTCCATTCATTATCTAAGAACTCAAAGCTAACATTTTGTTGCGATGTTCTGTTTGTCGTAGGTACTTATCCAATAATTATTTAAAGAACCTACCCTCAGGAGTTTTCAGTGGGATAGGACTTACATTCGAATTGTAAGTAGGTTACATAGGTGACATAGGTTACTTGACCACTCCCCATAAGGGCTTTTCAGGGCCAACACCCACCCATCTCACCCCAGGGAAGGACATCCACAAAAAAGAGTAGTCTCGTGCGTGGGAAATCAACGTCTCCTACGGTTTATTCGTTCATATCCGTGAAGACTAGATAAGCTATCCATTTCTTGTTATAGAAAGGTTGCAAATTCTCCTCATTTATTTTAAGACCATGAGTATTGGTCCGGCCGGGGCCCAAACCCTCGACCTCCCGCACAATACAATCCGGCACCCTAACCAACGGAGCTATATTCTCCGCGCCAAAGTAGGAACCAAATTTCCAGAAAAATTGAAGCCAGAATGAAACAGCCTGACTACCACAACATCCACTTAACACTCGCGAATAAAACAGGCTTAGCAATGCAGTAAAAACGTATTACACATGTATTTCGAAAAAGGGGGAAAAGATTGAAAGAGTACTGCTAATTAATTTGGGATGAGATGTTTATCGTTCATTGATCACGCCAAACTTTAAAGAATAATATTTTTATTCTTTAATATTGCATATCCTACCCATTGAAATATCGCAAATTGTTTGAGATTCAACAAATGTGAGATCTTTACAATCAATCTACTCAGAGTCCTATGAGACATCTACGAAATTAACCTTCTTTCAGATTTCCTCGGACCAATCCTGCTTTTAAAACGAGAACCATGGCCGTCCTTTGTTATAGCTGAAAATATTTTCTGGTTCCAATAATAACTAACAGCTCAAAGCTAACGTTCCGTTGTGATGATCTTTCCGTCATAGGGACTTATCCAATAATCAGTTAAAGGACTTAACCTTAGAAGCTTTCATAGGGTTGGAATCTCTGGACAAACTGTAAGTACGAAGCAAATTTCCAAGCAAAATTGGAGCTAGACTGAAACAGTGTGACTAATAGAACATCTACCAAACACTTACGCTTGCTCTGTTACGGGAGGTTTTCAAGAAGAAAATTTGTGTTCCTTAATATTTGATATTATATGTACATATTAAAATAAAAAAACTGTTTAGATATAACAATTGATATATTATCGAACAAGCACGTTTCATTATATCGCATTCATTTCACCATTTCATAAATTATCTTATTAGATGTTGTCACCGGCCCACCTAGCGTATGGAACAATTAAAAATTATACTTTTAAAAGTAACCTGTACTTTACAAAACAGAATTTCTATTGATGGTAGATCATTTCCAAAATTCTGAGAGACAAGGGTCAGGCTTCACCCACCCCTCTCCTTCTCAGTACCTTGGTGGGGATGTCTTATGGTTAAGCATTGTATATTTCTTGTGACACAAATGTTCGAAGTCTTGTCCTGTCCGACCTGGTAACAGTTATTCAATACGATTTCGTAAGAACAAGAGCTATAGGATATCCTGCGAAACCAACGTTCGGATCTAGCAATATTAATATCGTTGGTTCCAAAGGAAGATATTTTTTTTTAACGAAACCGAAAAGCATCCTCCATAGTAGAGAAGAATGAATTTATGTTTCCAAACATTATCAAACAGCTCTTAATAGCTGTAGCTGATATCGTTTGGTGATGATTTGCTCGTCATAGGGACTTGTCCAATAACCAGTTAAAAGACTTACCCCTGGGAACTTTCAGCAAAACAGGATTCCTGAAAAGACTGTAAGTACTAAACACGATGCCAATAAAGAAGGAGCCTCAAACAGACTAAATTCTTTAAGATCCACGTAACAATCCCAATTGGAACAGCCTTAATTCAGTGCAGAAAAGCGAGTGTCCGATAACAAATGATTACAAGACTGTCAATCAACAGGGGAATGTTTCAACATCCGTATAAAACTATCGTACGGCAATTTGTTGAAGGTGGTTGTGAGACCCTGTCTCGTGCATCTTCTCTGTACTGGTTGGCAGGGGACTTTAACGAACTCAACAATGTTGTGTTCTGGCCTTGATTCAGATATTGGGGGCATCTGCAAAAATTTCCTTCAAAATTTGCAAATTGCTTAATGCAGTCTGGCCAAAGTCCCCCGCAAATGTTGAAAAGCGCCATGAGCACTACAGTATGGCGCTATAGAAACACTCATTATGATTATGATTATTAGTATTAATATTATTAGTAGTACTATCACCATTATTATTATTTTTATTAGGCGACGCCTATGACAAATTAAGACTGGTGTGGAGTCTACGTTTGTTCCGCCAGAAAAGAAAAACCTTTAGCTTTTCACAACGGCAACGTTGTCTCTTTCACTTGTAATTTGTGATTGAAAAAGGGTTTATAAAAATGAATTCATTTAAGAGGATTCGGGAAATTCACTAACTTATCTATGTAAACTATAACAAATTTGGGAGTACTGATTATGAATCAACCCTTAAGATGGTAAACATGAATACTTTGGAACGTAGACGTATTGAACAATCTGATAATATTTTTTAAATGTTTTAGGGAGAATGGTCCAGACTATATAGCCGATTTATTTAAACCCCGCGTTACACCATATAATCTTAGAAGTAGTGGTCTAAACGTAGTAAAAACTTCATATAATAGCAGATTCCTTCATGTTTCATACGCGTATATTATCTCACGTATTTGGAACCAGTTATCATCTGCTGTAAAAAATGCATCTAATGCATCATCCTTCTGGAGACTTTTAACTATTATTTCAAATTTAATCGGTGCTATTACAATTTTAGCTTTCTTTTATATTGTCAAACACTTTTATCATGAGCCTCTGGCTCAGGGGATTGGAAGACCACCCTCTGTGCATTTTTTGATATTAAATAAATTATCTTATCTATCTCTTATCTAAACAAAGTCGTTTCGGATAAAAAGTTTGTCCTTCTTTATAACGCCTATCAATCTAAAAGTCCAGAATTGATTTACCAGAAATAGGATCCTTTTAATCTCGATGAGATAAATTTAGCCGAATGTAAAGCAGAATTCCGAGTTAAAAAAGCCGATCCCCCTTGACTCACAGAAGCAGTGCAGTTACTTCTCACTCTCCACTATCGACAAAGGAGTGTGAGCGACAGCGTGAAAGGGCTGTGCATGCTTTTAAGAAGAGTTTCTCACCAATGTAGGTAAAGTGACCCAATAACGCCGCTCAAGAAATGTTGTCTGTTGCAGTGCTTCATTTATTGATGATGTTTTCCCATTGTTAATGAGCACAATTCGAAATATTCAATTTTGAATTCGATCATAATCACGCTCGTTTGTGACAAACAACCTCACATTTTCGGGGTCCGTTCGGAAAACCTACTCGTGCGAAAAGCTTGCGAAATCAAAGCAACTCTCGGGGAAAAGTAATGTAAAACATTGTTCACATTATTTTGTGTCGCCCGACTTAACTTGTATCACGAAAAGTTATATTGAAACTTACAAAAATTCATGTGTTGACGTAAAATGGCTGCAAACGCACGCTGAAACAGATTAAAAAATGTTCCTCTATTAAAAGTCACCAAACTCGACACTGAATAAGCATTGAATAAATCCACATCTGGGGCAAATTTTCGGACTTCTGTATAACGTTTAACTATGTCGGGTCCGAAGCTATCAATCAAAACTGAATTGTTGCTCCAAACAATCTACAGCTTAGATGAGCCATATCTCACGAAATATTTTGGTAAACTCTCCTAAGTGAAAATATCATAGCGAAGCTAAAGCGGCATTTGTTCGTAAACCGAACAGCAACATTCATAATGCATCGAACGAAGTGAAATTGTTATAATAATAAACAAAACGCACGCACTTCCCAGTTTTCAAGAAATTTTTTTGCCTGTAGAGATTTCGTTTTTTGAGCTTTTTTATTGTCATAGGAGTTTTTCGATTATTATGCTGTATAACGTCTTTTTGGAAAAAAAAATCGTAACCATGGCTTCGAAGGTTTTACTATATCAGATCGCTACAATGTCAAAGCATTTCCGTTACTATCAAAATCCATTGTTATATACTCTAGCGATTTGACTGTTAAGTCGCATAGTGATCATCTGATCTGCTCTCTCGATCCGTACGTTCTTACAAGACTTAGTGGAAATGCAATTTTGTGTGATCAGGAAAGCAAGCTAACAGTGTTTGTAGCGCAATAAACCTAAGAAGATCGTGAAATTTCATCTCTGTTTTGATTGTCTCCTACCGCTTTTTGCGACTTCGTCGCCGACATTGTCCAAAAGTTACGAACTTTGTAAGTTCGCTCCGTGCACTGTTTTTTTCTTGCGCAGTATCAAAGTGGGCAGTCCCGAGCGAACAAGTTGGGCCCATCTTGCCCGCTCGGGTAGCCAACTAGAACACAGGATTCGCTTTATCTTGCCCGCAGGCGCTGCTCTATTTGTAGTAAATAATGATAATCGAACTTGAGTGGAATGCAATTTGGGCTGAGATCGTGCGCGTGATTTAAAAAATTAAACGAGTGTAAAGCACGAGTTTGATTTGAAATCATATGTATGATTTCAGATCCGCAAAGTCGCACGACACAAAGATCAATTGCCACTTTATTACATCCAAGTTTAGATCGCAAAATTCGTTCACTAAAAAACAGGATTTTTTAGTCTGCACAAATATCTAATTGATTCAGTACTGAGCTGGTCTGTAAAAGTTGTAAAAGTTGTTTTTTATTCTCCTGCAATTGATTGGTTTCTTTAAACAAGCCTTGAAATCTGATTCGAGTATTTTACTAAAGCCTTTTCACTGGCTTGGTAAAAGATGCGGTTTAGATAGGACATGGTGCGATTCAGGAATAAATTTGCACCAACCAATCAGATTGCAAGGATCGCCAGTAATTTGTTGTATTTATTCTACGGATTTTTCTTTCATATTCCAAACTGCATGGGGCGGCTGATTCAAAATTTACACACACTGACTGTCACTCGAACTGACAAGCCTTACGGGTTTTTCCTTGAAAAACAGTCAACGACACAAACGATCAAAAGTACAATTTTGACAAGGCAAAGTTTTTTAAAAACGACGACTAGCCATTTTCTTATTATTTTCTTTCTTTTTTTTGTTTGTTTTGTCTTTTTTCGATAGCGACTTGTCCTATAACCATTTGGAACGGCTGCCTCCTGATGGGTTTAGTACAATGAGGTTCCTAAAAGAATTGTGAGTAAAACCTCTTCAATTGATATATTTGAACCTCATATTAAAAGAGAGGATCGATATATTCTGATAATAATAATCATAATAACACTTTTATTTAGGCACGATAATGTTTAAAGCTGAACAGCTTGTGGGGTCGTGTATCAATGCAAATAAACTCTAAATTAAATAGATTCAAATGATGATGGTTTTTGAGGAGGGGGGAAAACCGGAGTACCCGGAGAAAAACGTCTCGGAGCAGAGTAGAGAACCAACAAACTCAATCCACTTATGACGCCGGGTCCTGGAATCGAACCCGGGACACATTGATGGAAGGCGAGCGCTCTCACTATTACGCCAACCCTGCTCCCCTGATCATCCATGATCACTTTAAATAATATATTATGTTCATTTGAGGGGACTTAATCCTATCGACCAACAGTATTCCTCTCATTTCAAAATATCACTCCTCGTACATTTGGTTCGAGCAGGTAACTCTTAGTTTAAGCGAAGTCACATCCTCCAAAACGTACATATTCTGTCCTTATTAGGGCTCAATATTATCACAAAAGCAAAAATAGAAAATGATACTCCAATCCGAAATGAACCTCACAAGCATATTTTGGGAATCCTGTGTTGTCAGAGGCTATCAAAAGCCAAGTCTTATACATTTTACAATTTTTTCACGCGTCAGTGAACGTTCATCAAGATAATTGAAGCACCCGGAATATTTGAGGAGCAAGGAACAATAAAAGGGATATTAAAAATGAACAAATGATCAGAGTAACAGAGTGCCAATGAGTAAAGTCCACGTTTTAGGGAAAAAAGGAGCATGTTCTGGCTTTGAATTGCGTGGGTTATTGAGAAACAATATTTCCCTGCTAATATCGATGGCAAGTTAAAAGTTTCCCCCTCCCCGTACGAAAATACAATATCAAATACAAATCCAAGATTTCTCCATTTTACGATGCAGATTCCTGAACAACAACAACCTAAAGTACTTGACATCTGAGTTTTTACCTAAAGAAAAACATAAGTACTTCAGTCAACTAAGGAATTTGTAAGTGAAGGGGTTTTATATCATACATAGTGGAGTTATAAGATAGGATAGACCTAGGATAGCAATGTTTGTGTAAATTGTCAGTACACGATGTTTATATCCTAAGAGCACCGTAGTATCTGATTATCTAGGGTATCTACCGTCGTTTTCTGAAAACTATTCCGTTATAAACATGGACCTCCTTCCATCCAACAAACACTATTCAATTAATGAGATGTTACAACACCCACGCGGTCATTAAAACCAATGAAGTCTAAGGTACAATTGTAGTGTATGACCTCGCCTGTGATGGCAAAATGATGAGATGATATGTGAGTTGGACTGTTGAAGCCACAGAATGCGAACTTGGGGGCGACAATTGTAGTACGCCCAGATCTTTTTTTTATACAAATAAACAGCCATAAATAGCTGTTTCGGCCTAGCTAGGTCTCTCCACATCTTCCACATTTTTCCATTTCCGAACCTGTAACCAATCATGTCAGCTGTACCATATTAGGTGGCCTGATAAGGGAGATACGGCTGGCGAAATATTAAATCTTTTTAGTGGCCGAAAAGACCTGATATTACGTCACAACTATTTCCGCCGTTATGTAGACGGCTAGGCTGCAACATCATGATCACTTTTACTGCAATGTCAACTTCAGAACTGAAATACTGCACAACCTCAATCCATATTTACTATTCTTCTGAGTGGAACAATAGGTCGAAAGTTACATGTGCCACGAAAGAAGATATTTCGCCGAAAAAAAAAATTAGCATGTCTCTCCACAGAACCCTGGATTTCAACAAACTGGAGTCGCTGCCCCGTGATGTATTTAAGTCTCAACAACTATATGATCTGTATGTTATTTGCTCTGGAGCTTACTATACTTACCGGCGCTTCTGTTATTCTTGTTATTTTCTTTCTTTCTTTCTTTCTTTCTTTCTTTAACAATTTAGTTATTGTTATTTTGACAAGCTTTCCTTAGAGTAGTTATTTCAAACACAGATGGTGCTTTCAAAAAGTATTTTTTCCCCAGTCTATGATTTCGTAACCAGCTGCTTTCTATCGACATAAGAGAAATAATATCGAAATCTGAAATTGGAAATAATCGTCTCATAAGAATGGAGGAGGTTTCTTGTTTCTTTTCAAGATGGCTTGATTCGCATTTCATGAATTGACACTTTTTTTTTGTATTGTAGTTATTGTTGTTGACTTTGTTTGTTTATTTAAATCTTCAGAGAGTCCTTCCGAGCTTCTTTTATTAATTTAACATGATTAAAAAGTTTATTATTTCCTTGTTTTTCAAGAAAACAGTTCAAATAACGAACAAGATAATCGGAGGCTTACTGTCTCTTGGAAGTAAAAGAAAAAACTCAAAGATCGATGGCGACTTACTAATTAGAATATACCTTAAAGAATAACTAGTCTGAGGGTCAGTTGGTTTTATCGTTACAGTTACCATAGTTACCATGGCTATCGTTTAGAATATCTAGAAAGGTGATTTTTCACCAAGGGATTATGGGGCAGAAATCCATATTGGACTCAGCATAAATAGAATCCCTAGAATTAAGTTCTAAAATCAAGAATAAAGGGAAGATGTTCATATTGTCGACGAGAAAAAGGGAGTTCTTTGCCATCCCTACTGGAATGGAAAACTTGGGAAAACCCTTTACAAAACTTTGTAAAGGGTTTTCAAAGGGTTTTCAAACCCTCAAATTGGTTATGAAATGCTGACATTTAAGTTTTCGGAAATGGATTATAGGTGGCTGGGAAATAACAACTTTAAAGAGTTGCCTGAGGAGCTGTTAGTTGGGCAGGATGGACTAAGATACTTGTGAGTGAAAACCGAGCTTAAATCTTTTGAAATTGAATTGATATATTATCAGTGTCGAAGACCAAAGAGTTAGTTGAAACAGCCACAATACATTATGCAACGATAAGTATTTTGCCTTGTGGTGGCCATGTGTTCATATATGCGAAAGTATTGAGACTGGTGGGTCCCATTTGACAGAAGTATATTGCTAGCTGAAGTTGAGTAACCCTGTGGTTGTCACGTAATTTTATTTTTGTTTAAAAATAACATGATGCTTACTTGGAAAATGGTAATATTTCTTTTTTCATATGAAAGGCGGTTGGGTGGCAATCAGTTAAAACAGCTGCCACGAAACATTTTTAAGGATTTGTCTCACTTAGAAAAACTGTGAGTTACATTTTGTAAATTATCTTTCAGGCCCCTTTTTGTATTCATTATTAGAATCATTTCCAATCCAATAGCAGATAAAATGGCTAAAGGGGGCAAGTTTCTAAAGAAACTGTGGTTCTGCATCGGTGCAGGATTACATAAAAATTAATAATTTGGTTTTATGAACAAAGTTGAGTATGTAATGTGACCAAAGTAAAGAGTTACTAAGCCGACGTTTCGAGTGTTAGCCCCTCGTCAGAGCGAATTGAGGTATTGTAGGTTGTGTACATACGTTTATAGGCAGCGAGTGGAGCTACACTATCGGTGGGAACATGGCAAAGAGAAAAAGAAAAAGAAAAAGTGTTGAATAAAAGCGTTCGTTGATACCGTGGGGATTAAGAGTGCTAGTTTGAAAAAACAGTAATAGCAGAGAAGTTGCCTTAGAATGAGAAGTTGAGGAATATTCTTAAGATAGCTTTTCTTTATGATTGACATAAAATATCTACTTGAAACGGTCAGCAGAGAATTGTAATCGTATTCTTAAGTACAACTGCAGGTCTCTGCTGATTAGCCAATCAAGCTGGTAACCAATTAAAACTAGTTACCTTTATTTATATTCGACAGGGACTTGTCCTTCAATCAGCTGCAAAAACTGCCACGGGGTGTTCTCAGCAACAATACTAAGCTGAAGGAACTGTAAGTAGGAATACAATTTCAGTATTGTTGATTTTCATGACACCAGTTACCGTGAGTTCCACAAGGAAAACTTTTAGATAAGATTCCTTTATTTCTCTCTAACTCAATTATTTTCAGCTTCAACTTGAGTTAGTTTTAGATACCCTGGTCTTATTAATGTGCTCATTACAGCGTTAAGAGGCATCTATCTTTAATTACCACCAATTGGTGATAATTCTCCATTGTTGAGAGAGCTTATGGACGAATTGCACGATCGTTCAAAATAGATAAACTGTACACCGATCCGTGAAACATTGACCATGCACATTTCAGCACTTTCCTGATGCATGGGGGCAAGGGAGGGCGGGCAGGTCTCTTGATTTAAAACTGTTCGCTTGATACATACTGCATTACAATTTTATTTCTAGGGATCTGTCAAATAACGATATCCAACGTCTGCCGTCAGATGTTTTTAACAATGTTACTCAGCTAAAAAAGCTGTAAGTGGTAGCCATTTGATTTCTAAAAAGTCTCAACACAAATTCAAACAAAACAAAGTTCCTCCTCCTGTAATCTCTCATTATGTCATCTGTAAATTTGAATTTTGCTCCTGAATTCTTTCTACAGCTTTTTGTCCAATAACAAGCTTCGGCAATTGCCAAGTTTCAACAATCTTTCTCAACTGACAACATTGTAAGTAGCGTTTGTGATAACCAATTTAGTCAATCAGTACCAGCGACTGGATCAGTAGTCTCACAGCTGGCAATGAAGCATTATCATTTGCCTCAAGATGTAGTCAATTCTGATTTGGATCGCAGCCTTTAATTTGGACTGTATATCGCCTCTCTTATTCAGGCCCTGACGTCGACAGATAAACTTATGTCCCATTTTTTAGTTGCTAAAGTCTATTTCAAGACACGCATTTCAGGGGGAAGGCACATCAGACGAACCATTTTGATGGAGAGGTAGTCAAATGATACTGAAAATTCGCCTAATGAAAGTAACCGTACTTAAGATCCTTTAAAGTAAAGCTAGTTCATTCTGTCAATTGCGTAGATACATGAGTAACAACAGCCTCTCAACTCTGGCACATGATCAGTTCCAGGGATTGTCTAATCTAACAGACCTGTGAGTACATACATTGATATTCTTACCTCTAGTTTCATACTACTCATCTTCGTACCTTGTTTCAGCTATCGATAAACATTTTTGATATAATGAATCGTAGCCTCAATTTTTTTCAATACATTTCTTCTTTTTTTCAATCTCGAATATCTTTGAGGGAAATCCAAACAGAGAACGAATGAAATAGGTAATAAACCTATTTTAAGTTTAAGTACAATGATTTTTTTTATTCCAATGCGTTAATGATGATCAATGTCTTGTTGTTTCAGAGCTGCTTATGACAACAAAATCCAGGATCTGCCACCAAGAGTTTTTGAAGGCGCCAAAAACTTGAAGTCTATGTAAGTAATTGACGTTTTTATTTTGTTGCTCTAGATACCAGCATCTACGTCTTGTGCAACTACAGATGAAAATCCTCAAAGACAAGGCCTTCTTAAGTAGTTTAACCATTATTTTACTTGAGAGAAATATTCTGGTGAAACGAGAATATCTCTAATATTGTGAGGGCACGTGCCACTACTGCTAAAACCAAAATTCCCCAGCACGCCCGATGCGAATGGGAGTAACACACCGCGTGATAGAACAACTCCGGTAATCTTAGATGAGATTTACTTTCGGTGTCTAAACGATTTCAAACGCATCTTTATCAGAAATAACTTGGTAAAGGGGTGTAAATGGCTTCCGCAGTCCTTTTTTGAAAAAAAAAAACGCCTCATATTACGTATGAACTTCGCCGGGAAAATAAAATGGTACTGATGTCATAATATACTGTTTGTTTATACTGAACTACTCCATAAACATGCCCAGGTGGCCTCTGGGCCCGTGTGTAAAGTTATAAATCCATGCACAAGATACCTGGGTGGGGTGATGGCTAAAGTAAGGCTACAAGACAAATTCTGCACAAAGATCCCAGTTCATGTGATAGGCAGTGAACTATGTTTACAATCTCAGACGAATTCTATTTAAAATTCCTTTTTTCCTTAAAATTCCTTTATTTCATAACTGTACGTTGCCATTGTCAGGCAATACTCAGTACTCGATACTGACTATACATCCTAGACATGTTTTGAACTACGCCTTAATCCTTTAAGGAAGTCTACTAGTATTTTGCCATCAAAGATATATGATCGAAGCATCCGTGTTTCATCGCTCTCTCTCCCAGCAATGTTCTTGTTAACACTAGGGTGTTAGTTTATTTTTTCATCATTTTCTTGTTCACAGGAGCTTTCATCTCAACAACATCCCTAGCGTGTCTAAAATTCTATTTGAAGATGTCGCGCCAAGTATTCGATTCATGTTAGTATACAAAGCATTATATCATTGCTCGGATCAGCATGCAGTTCCTTCAATTTCAGTTTTATTAACTCAGTGTCGGAAAACATTCAATTTTTAACAATACAAGTCCCTTTGACTATTCTAAGAGCCTGGTATCTGTTATATCTAATCAGCAGATGCCTATTAAGTTTTACGACAATGAAATCGCACAAGACTGAGTTCATCACTGTGTTGTTGCGAAAACGAAGAAATGATCTAAGGCAGTGAAAACATATATATAATTTATAAATATTTTTAACTTAATTGCACTCCCCTAATTTTTCAGGTACTTACATTACAACGAAATGCGAGTATTACCTAAGGGTTTCTTCGCGAACATGGAGAAACTGATAACAGTGTAAGTAAGCTAGAATGTTTCGCCACGTCTTGCCAAAGTTTCGAGTGATGCTAAACGTTATCTGATTTTACCCAACTTTACGGTGCTTTAACCTTCGTCTCTTCCTTTTTGATACCTTGTATAATTGTGCCACTCCTAATGACAGCCTGGAGATACTAAGGAACAATTGCAGTTAATTAACTATGTTCCCATTTCGAAATTTCAATAAAATGAGTGTTTTTGATGTTATGTACAAATCTTAGGACTGTAGACACCAATCTGATGTGCTGTCATCTGACCAAAGAAGACGCGGATTGCGATTTTGTCTACGTTGACAGCTTCGCAAGCTGTGAAAGTATGTTTCGTAATCCAGCTCCAAGGAAGTGTATTTGGGTGATCGGAATTCTGTCGTTGGTTGGAGCTGTGTTTGTTATCGTCTGGCGGCTGGTATTCAAGGAGAAGAGGAAGAAAAACAAGATTCAATCTATTATGTTGATGCATTTGGCGGGGTCTGATGGACTGATGGGTGTCTATCTCATCATTGTAGGTGTGATGGATGCCATTTGGTCAGGGCAATATTTCTTGAATGACTTTGAGTGGCGATCAAGTTTGTCATGCCAGATAACAGGTGCCGTTGCAGTGTTATCGAGTGAGGTGTCAGTGATGCTGATTGCCATGCTGTCTGCTGACCGGGTTAAAAATATTGTGTTCCCTTATCGTGGCAGGTCACTCTCATGTAAGGTGACCCACATATTGTGCACCGTTATCTGGATCATCAGTTGCATAATTGCATTTCTTCCCACGGTAGGCCTCGATTATTTTGGTAGTCCCCAGAGAGGGCATCATTTCTATGGCAGATCAGTTGTGTGTTTGCCGCTGCAGCTTTCATCAGATAAACCGGCGGGGTGGGAATACTCGGTTGCCATGTTTGTGAGCCTGAATTTTTTCCTGGTTTTCTTTGTCATTGTTGCATATGCAATGATATTGTATAAATCCTGCGCTTCAAGCTGGCGCATGGCTCAGCAAGGAACCAAAAGGGAGAAAAAAGCCAGGTCCAATGCAGCCCATAGAAAAAGGGAAGCCGCGCTCGCCAAAAGGGTTTTCATTATCATACTGACCGACTGTCTCTGCTGGCTTCCTATCGTGGTGATTGGAATGAGGTCTCTCCTGGAAAAGTCCTTCTCCACACCTGGTGACCTGACTGTCTGGATAGCAGTGTTTGTTCTCCCGATAAACTCAGCCATTAATCCCATTTTGTACACGTTCTCTACGCCACAGGTAAGTATAACGTTTTTGGGTGGTAATAAATTGGCTCGTTGTTTGTCCTTAAAAGTCCAGCGGCTGTTACCGGATTAACTGAGGTGACAAGAAAACAAACATTTGTCTTTGTGTCATACCGAGGAGTAGTTTGAATGGCCTATTGCGCTAACCAGCTTTGACCTTTTAAGTTAGCTCATTTTTTTTTTAAAGAGTAGCACTTAACTAGAATATCTACTATTTGTAGGTTCGAGGTATCCTGAAACCGAAATTCGAACAGTTCTGGAATTTTCTGTTGGCAAAGTGTGGACGTACTGCAAACAATGAAGGTAGTTTTATCGAACATAAACGCCAGGCGAAACATTTTTGATACAATTTCATTACCTCAGGTCCGACGAGCTATATTAACCGCTTTCAAATATCCGTCGAGGACACCATAGTTTTGTGGCCATTGCATTCGACAGCTTTAATGAGAGGGTGTGGTTGAAGCCTTGTCTGGGTCATTATTTTGGGTTGTAGTTCGAACAGGACACTTTAACTCTCGCTTTCCTATGTCCACCCGAAAATATAAAGGATTACCGCTGATCTATTAGGACTACCCAAAGAGACAATAGAAGGCAACTCTGCAATGCAAAAGTAATCTGTCCGGGAGGGGGGGGGGTTGGCAAACTAAGGAATGTAAGGTAAATCTTTCTCTTTATTAGTTTGAGTCAACGAGTGTCATTTCTTCCTTCTATAAGGTCAAGAACAGGGCATGGAAATGAGGGTTATTGAAGAAGGTACGCATTATGAATGACACGATGATATGCAGAAATAGAATAAGGTGGAGACAGATTGCAATGTGGTCAAAACGAAACGTCACCATGACTTGTCGTATGAACGTTCTGTGTAATTAGCCGGCATTGATAAACTATTCTTGCTCTCTCTTTGGGTTTACGATAAACATCAATAAACAAATGGAATACCGTGATAAAATCCTCTGAATGTAACTTATATCATGGGAGTAAAGTTAAGGGAATCAGGACATCTGCATATTTTCTAACACCACCCAATCGAGTTGTATCAGTTTATTATTATTATCATTATTATTATTATCATTATTATTATTATGATTATCATTATCATTATAATTATTATTATCATTATTATTATTATTGTTATTATGATTATTTTAATTATCACTGTCATAGTCCAAAACCAGGAAGAGGCAGAGAGCGATGACAGCGATAGAGGTTCAGAAGAAGAGCGGAGTGGACTTGAGCAACATGCAGAACCAAGTGGTAATCACAAAGAACCCGCCGACCAGCGGGAAGGTGAAACTGAAGGACAAGGAGAAGCAAAAGAAGATCACAAACAGCCTGAACAGATGGAAGGTAAATCTGAACAAGGAGGACAAAAAGAAGATAATAAAGGCAGTCAACAGCAGCACGTGGAAACTGATCAAAGAAAACCAAAGGTAGACCCCAAAGAATGCAAAAAGCAGAAAATTGAACCTGAACAGGAAAAAGAACCAAAAGAGGATCATGGAAAAGCTGGAGAGCAGCAGGTTAAGGTTGATAAAGAATCCGAAGAACACCTAGAAGAATCTGAACAGAAAACTGAAGAAGACACGGATGATGACCCTGCAGAGCATGAGCAGCTTATCACTGATAAAGGTAAGTTGACCCAATCTTTATCAAGTCTTCATAAAAATATAACAATCTCTCTTCATTATTCGTCGAACAAAGTTTTATCTTTCTATATTGCACGGTGACCAAAGTTTCCTTTTGTTGTTTTATTTTTTTTTAGTAAAAAAGGGCGAACGTGACGGCGATTTCCCAAAACCCACCGGCCGAGAATCTCCAAGGGCACCACTCGCAACATTTGATGAGGACCACGACCTTGATAAACCAGCAGAACACGAGAAGCTTATCATTGACAAAGGTAATTTAACTTATTCTCTGTCACGTCTAGAAAGGACTTTGAAACATCTTTTTTTTGTAGTGTGGACAACTTGTGCAAAAAAGCTATTTTTTTCATTATTCTTAAAACAGAGCTTTCTATAATGCTCAAAGTGACCAACGTTTCCTTTTTTGTTGTTGTTATTCAAATGAAAAAGACAACCCGGACGACAATTTCCTAGAGGTCACAGGGCGAGAATCTCCAAGGGCACCACTAGCCACGTTTGATGATGACCACGACCTTGATGAGTTTCTGGATATGATGCAAGAAACAGTTTTATGAGCGGCAGCACTGCTTTCTCGAGTCCTTCTCCAGATGACCACTTAAAGCAAGCCATTACCTTTAAGCAGCTTTCCTTCAATTATGACTAAAAGTATAGAGACATTAAGAAACATGGGTGAAATTAACTGTTGTATTATTGAAAACATAGGTGACATTTCGGTTCAATTTATGTCAGATGTAGTACGACCCGAGGTGTATAGAAGTGTTCACTCCATTTCTACCGCGCTAAAAAACCATCTGAGCAGATAGTAAAGTAAGATATTAAGTGATTTATTAAGAACAAGTTCAATTTGTCTAAAAATTTCTTATATCTGGAGATTATAGAAAAGCTAAATGATTGTTACACATCTATTCAGTCATCACTTGTTCGATGCTGTCAGTTGGTGCCTTCGTTGCAAGACAATGTTAAGCTATCGTATATACCCCATTGCACATATATACTAAGTGCACAGGTCAGATAATGCATGTGTATCTGCCTCATTATTTACTCGGATTTGTTGTTTTTATCTAAAACTTTAGCTGGAGGTAAGAGAAAGTTTAAATAACTATTATTTATTACTCACCATTAGTTCGATGCTATATCTGCTCATCATTTAGTAGGTGGCTTCTTTGTATACGAAGATAGAGCCTTTAATCGTATTTACCCCATTGCGCAGGTCAGATAATGCATGTCTATCTGCCTCATTTATTTACCTGATGTGCTCTTATTCGGTCTTAGACTTGTAGCTGGAGAAACGAAATGGTCTCATGATCAGGACTATTACATAGTACGCATTATTCATTCTATGCTATGTCAGCATGTTATTTATTAGGTGGCTTCGTGGAACAATTGTGTTAAGCCATAAATCGTATTTACCCCACTGCACGCATACACTATGTGCACAGGTCAGATAATGCCTCATTTATTTACTCGAACTTGTTGTTATTATTTAAGACTAAGATTAATTTTTGTAGAAGCTTGTGCAAACGCAAAGGAAGATCAGGTATCACAGTCGTACTAAAGTGCTTGTGCAGTAAGATACATGTACAATTGTACTGGGTATTGACATTAGTGTGAAATGTTGCAAGTTTTCAAGCCACAATAGTATGAAGTAAAAATAATAATAAATGAATTTGCAGTTGACATTGTATTCGTATTTAATAATTGACAAATCGATAAGTTCGATAATTGGCAGAAAAACGACTGAACTTGCATCTTCATGATCACCATTTATTCCCTTAAATTTGTCGGTCAAAAAGCGACCATTAGAAAGTGTGAAACATTGAAAGATATTTTGAAGCATATTTTACATTCTTTTTAGGGAGGCTGAAAACAGTTCCTTCCGCTAAATTTTCCAGTTTATTGCTGGAATGTTTTCGTCCATAATATCAGAAAAGCCAACGATCATGCCTGATTAATCCAAGACCAAGTCCGAGACGCAGCATGTTTCTGTAGAAACGATATGCCCTCTTGAAATGACCCTTACTTTTAGCTTCATATGCTTGTAACTCAAAATAAAGTTCAGTCACTTCCTCTTTTTTTTCTTTTTTCAGTGTCCAATCAGTGTATCAGATTCCATTTTTCTTTCAGCGGGGTTGAAAAAAATGCAGTTTGGGCAACCTTACTTTTTTCATTATAAAAAGGTCAATAGCGTAGCTAGGGGAAGTCCTCGGGTGACCGTGACCCCCTTGGTGACCCTTTTTTCACATCAAGTAAAACAAGGCGTGGAGGTCGACATGAAAATCAGGTGTTTACCCCCTGATTGACACGATGTGATCCACCGCCTTTAGAAAAAATCCTAGCTACGATCCTGAAGATTAACTGTTTCTGTCTATTTATTTAATGTCTAGAGAAGTACATTATCCAGACTCGTTGCTCTCTTTCCCCCACTGATTAATATGTATGCGCCCTGGATCCCCCAAGAAATAAAGACCTTGAAAGTCCTCTTTATCAGTGATCTCAAGAAGGTGGAAGGTTTACCTTGCGAAAAAACTGTGCACTCTCTTTGGAGCCTGACACTTCTCAATCGGCTACCTAATGTGCCTTTGTAGACACTTGTTCTTTGCAACTCCCTGAATTGCTTCGATAAAATAGCTGACGTTTTCACTTGTTACTAAACAAATTCGGAAGGATTTAAAACAAGATCATGCGATGGCACTAGATAAGCAAACTTGAATGATTTTAAAGTGGTTAAAGCTAGACCACGTTATGCCACTGAGCTTGTTCTATACCTACTCATACACCCTAAAGCTCTACAGGCTACGTTTGGTTAAAAACTTTGTATTTTCACCACACTTATCATAGAACAAAGTTTTTTTCTGAGTCACGCGCTTTACTATCTGCGTAAGAATTGTAATGGTTCCGCCATATTCATTTATATCTAATTTTGCCACAAACTACGCGGGTTATAGGAAAGCCAATAGTCCTATCATAAACGATTCAGGCGTCAATCATTATCTTTCTTGTATTTTGTTTTCTTGACGCACTATTATCAACGGTCACTTCACTTTCTCAGCTGATTTGTTACTGTCTTTTTGTTTGTTCACGCATATTTCCTGCTTTAATGATACACCACTCTGTTTCAGCAAGAGCTGTCTGATTTCCAGCCGTCTGGTGTCTAAATAAAACGGATATTTAAAGGTTATTAAACTCTGGCCTTTTTTTGGAGGGAGGCGGTAAAGTGGAGTGGTGCAGGATTTAGGCCTAACACTTAAGCTCGTGTTCAATTTTTTTTCATATCATCTATATTCTCGGACTGAAGCTCTCGGACTGAACATAGATGGAAACCTGTCCTGGAAGGAGCACATACATTCAATCTCAAAAAAAGTTTCTTCCAGTATCGGTGCACTGAAGCGAATTAGACCTTTTGTTTCAATGCAAACCGTTATTAAAATATACAATGGTCTTATCCAACCACATTTTGATTACTGCAGTGTTATTTGGGACGGATTGTCCCAACAGCTGAGTGAGAAAATGCAAAAACTACAAAATCGCACTGCCAGAGTAATTACTTAATCAAGTTATAATACGAACTCCAGCTATCTTCTCAACTCTCTCGGCTGGAATAACTTATCAGTAAGAAGGACGAAGCAGACGGCAAATTTAATGTATCAATGCGTTAATAAGCTCGCCCCGAATTATCTTAATATGTTCACTACGAGAACCTTGTCCTTTGATCTGGACCTCTATAGGTTGTAGTGTTTGCAGGACCTGCAAAAGCTGTAGTGTGGAATACAGAATTTTATCGTAATGGTTTTTTTTTATTTTAAATAAAAACACGATTAAGCAGATGGTGCGCTGCATAATAGTAGAATCAAGAAAGGTTCTATATTTTTATATATCTTCCTTTTTCAGTGGTAACTGCGCATTCATTTCCACTTAATTCTCAGTTCTGTAAAAAGAAATATTCCCATTTGCCTCTTAATGTTTCAACTATTCTTACTTCCAATTAATTAGTTTTAAAATTCATCTTGTATGTTTGTTCTCATTGCAGATCTTTTAATTCTCTCCCAATCGAAAGTTGAAATGCGTTAAATTTCTTCACACACGCGGTGAATTAAAAACAGTTTCCTAAGTACATTGTGAGAAAACAATTTGTCTGGTAAAATAGTAAATTATCACGACGACATGACAACTCATGATGACGCGTGTTGTTACCATAGCTATTTATAGCTGTAAATGCTAGCTTTCCAGAATATGCATTAGGTACAATATTAGTGACTTGCGTTTCAGACGAGAAGACGACCATGATCATTATTATTCGGAAACATTAAAATTTTGAAGCGTAACATGACTCCCGTTGAGGTTTTTGAGAGCTAAAAGGTATTTATTGTGTTTGTTTTTTTCGTAAATTGCAAGCAACGTTCATTTCGTAAATTACTAGAGGATAGCTTATTTCGGGATGCAGGTGTAAATGGGAGACTCGTGAATTTAATGACCTGAGTCGCAGCTTATTATTTTGAAATTCTTTAGTAAAGCGTCCCTTTTTTAGAAAATCGTTATATATCCAGATCAATATCACTTGCTCCGAGTTTATCAAGTGTAAATGTGAAACAAAAGGCAAATTATCACAACAATGATAGTACGCTTTCTATAAAGACTCTCGTCGATGAATCTAAATACAGATAACCTCTGTTTCTTCGAACGAAGAAATACAAATCTTGTTGTACTATTCTTAGCTTAAGACTAGGTGAGCTTTTCGCCAAACGCAGTCTCTTCTCCGAGCCTTTTTTTAATTTTTCTTTGTGCAGTTTTGTGTATTTATTGGAAAAAAACTTACTTTAAGGAGGACAGGTGAACTCACCCCCGCTGAAACTGACATATGCTCACAATGGCAACGATGAATAAATTGATTTATGCAAAAAATATATATATATATTCTCCATTACCTAAAATTTTAATCTCTCCGCCATCTCAAGAGTCCCACAATGGAACATCAACATTGAAAAACTACCGAAAAGACGGTAAATTTATTCCTAACTTAAAAAAATGTCAACGAACCGGCGAAATGATTCTTGCATGGCATTACGTCTGCTTTGGATTCTGAACTACAAATTACGTTTTGATCTGGACAGTATGCAAATCGATCTCGATAAAAACCTGTTATGTTCCTTACAAAAAGCATACGGCAATATGCATTATAACACAGCATGAGCGTGTTTGCGCTATCTTACTCCTGTTGAGTCTGGTGGTATTAATCTTTGTCTACGCACAGCCGTGCGTTTATATCGTGGCGTGCGTAATTGCATTCAGCTGAAAATTCGAGTCCCATTTCGCCGAGTTGCCGTCGGCTGCACCTCGAGCAACTTTTACGCTTCTATGGTGCTATTCAAACTCTCCGAAAATTTGTAATAACCATCGCACTATGTAATGAAATTGTTGCACTTTATAATAAAATTGTCTCACATTCGAATAACAAAAATTGTCCTACTTTGTAATAACAAAATACTATCGCTCTGTGAAACAAATATGCTGCTAAACTTTGTTATTGTACCTCATCACTCCTCGTTATAAAATCTTTCCTTGAACGGGATGGAACAGGTGTAACAGCATATTACTAACTTTGGCACGAACCCACGAATTGGAAATAAAAGGTTTTCGTTAAAGTTCTGTACCTTTCGGGATGTCTACGGCCAATTTCACATTCCCACACAGATCAAAGATCTCCTCGGCCCATCACGGAAAGAAAAACAAGTTCAAGAGAATTTGCGAAGCTTTCTTGGCTCAGCATCTCATACAACAGCAAGAAAGATCGAGGCTGCGCGGAACAACTGATGCCCCTTGAGCGATCTAGTACAGGGTTGGACAATCCCTGCATTCACTTGGACGCAGTATCAAAAGTCGCGCATTCATTACATCTTTTTAATGTGTGTACACAGTCAACTCCCGCCTTGAGAACAAGGACGTTTAGTTATCACGGAACGAACTTGAGGTGTCAGGGTGGTCCAAATAGGCGGAGTGGGTGGACACCGATACTTCCCCAAAAAATGCCGCAGTTGAAGTATTCGTCAAGAATCACGTTACTGTCATTATTATGTCGTATTATTATCGTCATATTCATTCTCGTCCTTGTCAATATCCCTATTACTATTATTCAGTGATACTGTCACTATCGTTTTCATTATCGCTATCATTATTATTGATGTCGGTATCATTTTTATTATTATTATTATTATTATTATTATTATTGAGCAAGGTTATAATTGTTATCAGGTCTATTTGCCCTCCGACCATCTAAATCAAGTTTATTTCAAAGTGTGACAGCATTTTAATTACAGAATGTGGCATGTTTTATTAAAATTGCAATAGGTATTGTAAAGCGCAACAACTTTATTAAAAGCTGCGACAGTTATTCCAAAGCGAAACAGAACAATCCATTTCTCGATATACAAGTTCTAAGCACTGAGGAACTGGAGGTTAAAACATCAAAGGAAATATGGACAGTCATCTTGCCTTTTATCAAATTTGAACTGAGTTGAGTTCAATCATTAGCATATTGTGAATTTACCGGGCATTAGCGATAAAAGCCGAGCAAATATCTCTCCTGTTTTTCGAAATTTTATGACTGACAGAAAGTGACAGATCATCGTTTTATATGTAAAATCGTTGGCTTTAAGGGCGCAAAGAGTACACCAGTTGATAAAAGTAGTCTCCCTGTGGCATTTAAACAACCCACGTCACGAGAAAGACTTTATTGTAACCGTTGCCTTTCGAAATATTGTTGCTGAGTCTTGTTGTCTTTGATCCTGCCATTGGTTTAATAACCCAGCCATTATTTATTGAATTAGAGATTTCAAGCTTCTATCGCCTCAGCAGCACACCATTGAAGAATTTTTTCATTTTCCCTCCGAAACTAGTGTTTGTAAATTTTTCGCTGAGTCACCCCCTTTTTACAGCGGGATAAAGAGAGACATTCGACATTCTACCATGGCCATACTGCGAAATATATTTGCATGTCATAATCACGGATGATCAAAATCGGAAATTTTACAGAATTGACTCGGCCTTTAATCTATGCGTCTACGACATTTGAATTCCTTATTTTTTTATCGCTTATTGCTTGATCGAATTTATGTAATAGTGAGTTTTAAATTCAATCATATTGTGAAAGGTTGGAAAGGTTAATAATGTCTTTGAAACTTAAGTAGATACTTCGTTTAGAATTCATTTACACTTTTTGCCTCCTTATTCGGAGCGCTTTTAGAAAATTGAGCAAAGTACCATCCTTGAGGTCTTTCAAATGCGTTCAGTGATTGTGTCAAGCTATTTTAGCCGCCTCCCTTCGAGAGGACATGAGATTAAAGACGCAAGTTTATGCCTTATTCAAACAAAATTATTCGATTGGAAAACCCTGAGAAATAAATGTTGATGTGGTAACAAGAGGAAATATTTAAGGTCATAAGATTTGCTGCTGGTTTGTAAACAATTATTGAATTCGGTTTTTGTGATATCCGGAATAATCAAGGTCGAGATAAGTGTTATTAGCCGAAGCTTCGGCTGATAACACTAACCGAGACCTTGATTATTCCGGATATCACAAAAACCGAATCCAATAATTGTTTTATTATACATTTCTTTAAAGAAAATGACGCCAAACGCATTATCGCAGCGAACACAGTTTATTTTCGAACACTTACAGCTGTGTGGTAAACAAATTTTAACCGTCTTTTGGGCTAAATCCTTTTGGCGTGTGGCTCCTGGATACTTTTCTCTTTAAGGTATTCGTAAAACAGTTCCTTCGCCACTTTTATCGTTCTTTTAATATTTTCTGAATCTTTATATTCAAGCAATTTCTCAATTTCTCGCTGGTTCGATGAAGCGAATCGAGAAGCCATTCTCACTTAGCTGTCAGTGAACTTGACATTGCTCCACCGGAATTCATGCATTGCGCGCGCAACCTAAAGATTATTCACTAATCTGTAGGTACAGATTAGTGAATAATCTGTAGGTAGCGCTGTTTCCCAGAACTAACTGTGGGCGTTTAGCCAATCAGAAGACAGATGGTGACTACAATGTATGATAATTCTCATTATTGGCGCACAGATTATTAAAAATCTCTTGATTGGCGTCACAGTTATAGCAATAGTGGCAACACTGACCAGAAAACAGTTTTAGCTGGGTTGGCTACTGAAATAGGAAAATAACACTCGATTTCAATGCACCAAAATACAAATTATGTATCAAAAACGTCAGTATGGTTTCCTTTTCCAAGAAACGCCTTGAATTATAAGTTTAAAAGTTTCTTTCTCGTCTTTGCCCGCACGCAGAGAAATACAAACATAAGGAAAGAAAGTGTTATCGATTGTAACAGTATCTGACTGCGATTACATAATGGGACAATTTCTGGTCACGCGTTGTTTACATAACATGAATTGTCACGTGCAGTATTTTTCCCGCCGTTTAGATATATGTATTACTTTAGTCCTAAATAAATGGTTGAGTTAAACAACACAACACTTTACATGAGTTAAACAACACAACACTTTACATCGATGACCTAAGCCAAATTGCACTTTTCTCTCAGCACACTCTTTACTAAAACTTCCTTAAATGGTTTCGTGCGGCGATTGTTTAATTATTGAAAAAAAGCTAGTTTTTAGAAGGGCAGGTGAACCCGCCCTTGGTTAAATTGACTAATGTTCACAATCAGCTGCGATGAATAATTTAATCTTAGAGAAAATAAAACAGTTGAGAATTGTTCTCTTCAACTCATGATTTAAGTCTAAAAACTTGTTAATGCACATTTGACAGACGAAAATTTCAGGCCAATTTTAATTCCGATTTCGAAGTCTGCATCTCGTTTTCTTCTCACCGCTTTGTTAATGGTTTAGATTCAGAATTCCGCACGTATTGAAAAGGTGCTCTTGACAACCTGTATGCATTAAAGAAACGCTCGTAATTTTTTCTACTCTTATCTCGTTAGAAAAAGTTATAACAGTTCAATGAGGTGACAATCAGAGCAAAGCCTTAACTGAAGTTGGAGTTTTGATCCGATGAAATCGGAAATATATACCTTAAGTCCAACATTTGCTGGCCCTTTGTTGAAAGTGTGGGTGAATCGTGGCATGTACAATCATTTTAAGCGACAAAAATGATTCATAACAACAGGAAAACGTGAAGATGTTGTCTAATCTTCCGGGCGAGAGCGGTTCCATTAAGAGTGAGATCGGCGTCAGTACCATAAGTTCAAAACTTTTATTGTAACAAAAAACTGGTAATTTTTTTATCGATGTAAAAAAACAAACTGATCATAGCACAGCGCGAGTTTATTTTTGGCTCGACGGAAGTGTTTTAAAATGAACTTAGCAAAAATCATCATTATGAAAAAAAAAAAGACGTTTCCATGTTCCCTTTGAAGGAAGAAGAGGTGAGTTCGTATTGAAGAAAAGCCTAGAAAAATACCTTCACCTTTAGTAGCTGAGGTTTCATGATTCCACGTGAACAGGTAATTGAGGGCAAACAACATGAAAAGTACCGGAGGTGAAGTCGTCATTGCAAACGTTATCCTTGTAAAATAAAATATCATTATTTATTCATTTCAAGTATTGATATTTTTTCTCCCATTTTTCTGTCTAGTTCAAGCCATGATAGGTAAATGGCGGCTTTTTGAGTGTTCACTGATACTTTGTACCACGTAAGCGGATTTCATTTCTAAAAGAGAGAAGGAAAATAAAAATTCAAAAGACAACAATACTAAAAGTAACTGGGTAGGGTTTGACAGGAGTTTCAATATCATTTGTAGCCATTGTCAAGGTCATTCGATTTAACACGCAAAATTATATCTACCCCATATCCGGCTACATTCACTGATGACATGACTCTGACTGAGTACGTATCATGTGTCATCCCACTCTTTAATAATATGATCCTTGCTTTTTTTCGAGGAACTTGAAATATCATCTTTAAACCGAGTGTGCCGTTTTGGATCTTTTCAAAGGTTTTTTTCTCATTTCTGGGATTCTTATGATTTTAAAATGTCTATCACAGAAGCAATAGAACTTCTTTTGTAGTTTTAAACGTTAAGGCTGACGATTCCTTTGTGGCGCCGCGCTATGTTCCCACAAAATAAAAACAAAAGCAGAATTATGATTTTGAAAAAATCAGCTAGTTTTTACTCCAAGTCCAGCGCTTGTCAATTACAAATATAACGTTTCTTTGTTTATTTCCACTGGCATGTGGTCGGACTAGTGTTAAAGGAAAGATCCCATTGAGACTTTGACTGGATGGAGAAATGGCCAACTTGAATTCACCCACTGAAGAGCGCTAGGTAATTAGAGACCAAAAGTTCTCTTAATTGAAAACTTAAAGTTCGGAATAGTACTAGTGATGTTGCAGATTGTGAAAAACAAGAGAAAATAGAAAGGTAATAACCTGTTGGAAAAATGAGAAGTGATTTTTGAAAGATGGATTGCACGAATAAATGACTTTGTCTAAACGATCAAACCCTGAAAAAGAAGAAACCAATATTGCCGTTTGCAAAGTCTTCAAATTAGAATAACATCTTCAACACATATACTTTCTTTTTCAACACCAGCAGTCAAATCAAAGGATTTGGCTTTGTTATTTAATTTAATTTAATTTAATTTAATAACTTCTAGAGCGCTATTTTCATTCAATGATCAACAGCGCTTAACAACTTAGAATACTACAGTAAATTCAAATTTATAAAACTAATTACATGTACATTAATATTAAAAATGTATGTTAAAAATAAGAGTAATATGGAATATCCATAATAAGGATCTTAATTAGGAATAAGGATCTTAGTAAGGAACTTAATTAGTAATACTAACAAAAGTAATTGTCGGACAGGGTACTTTGAGAAAGCTGCACGAAATAAATAAGTTTTCAGCTTACATTCAAATATGGAAAATGATTGAATATCACGTAATTCAGCTGGCAGAGCATTCCACAAGTACGGGGCAGCAGCAGAGAATCATCTGTTCCCCAATGTGGCAAGCATTTTCCCCTTAGGAGGGTCAAGTAATAAACTTTGATTTGATCTAAGATTATATACAGACCTAGGCTTGATGTTAATTAGTTCAATGATATATCGAGGCGCCCATCCATGAATAGCTTTAAATGTTAAAATTATGATCTTAAAATGAACACGATGTTGTACTGGTAACCAGTGAAGTTGACAAAGCGCAGGAGAAATATGCGAATACTTACTTAAACTCAGTACAAGTCTAGCCGCAGCATTCTGCACACGTTGCAATTTGGCTATTTGCGACTTAGGAAGGCCATACAAAAGTCCATTACAATAGTCTAAACGACTAGTGATAAAAGCATGAATAAGTGTTAATAACGAATCGCGAGATAATTGATTCTTAATCCTCCTAATATTATGTAGGTGATAAAACGCGGAATTACAAATTTTGTAAACTTGCGTTGACATTGACAACTTATTATCAAACCATGCACCGAGATTTCTAACAGAGGAACTAGGATAAATATCACAATCACCTACGGAAATATTCCATTCATCGTCGATCTTACCTAATTGTTGTCTATCCTATTAAGAACAACTCAGTTTTATCGTTATTAATCATTAGCCTACCACTAATCATCCAGTTTCTTAAATCACAAATACATCTATTCATAGCACTGACAACTTCATCAAGACTAGACTTATCATAAGACTTGAAACTAAGATACAATTGCGTATCATCAGCAAATCAATGCACACTAGGAAGATGTTTCTTTATGATAGCAAATAGCTTTAATGCATAAACTATGAATAATAAAGGTCCAAGGCAAGAGCCCTGTGGAACACCACAGACCAATTCAAAATAATTGGACAGAGTACCATGTATAGAGACCCGCTGGCTTCTTTGAGAAAGATAGGAGTGGAACCATTTGAGAGCATTCCCACGTAAACCAACATCATTATGCAAACCATCGAGCAACACATCGTGGGACACTGTGTCAAATGCTGCGCTAAGATCCAATAGAACCAATAACGTTACATGTTGGGAGTTCATCTTTAAAAGAATATCATTCATTACTCTCAGTAATGCAGTCTCAGTACTGTGGTATTTCCTATATGCAGACTGGAATAAGGGATAAATGCTATTTGCCATCATATATTCATGCAACTGATTGAAGAAAGCTCTTTCAGTAAGTTTGACACATACTGAGGATTACTGATTGGCCTATAGTTCTTAAATACCAGATCAAGACCGGTCTTCTTTAATAACGGATTAACCAGTGCACATTTCCAGTTTAATGCGAACGAACCAGACTCAAGGGACAGATTAATGACTTTAGTAATAACTGCAAGAAGCACGTCAATACAGTTAATCACCAAAGACGTTGGCATGGGATCCAAAATACAACTTTTCTTAGGAAAACCTTCAATGAGTTTACGCACATCTCCTTCTGACAGTGGTTTAAAATGATCCATCAAAGCACCAGACCATGATTCAGTATCATCGCTAAAAACTTCTAATAAAGCTGAAGATGTTAATTTATCAAGCTTAGCGTGAATCGTTCTGATCTTATCAATAAAGAACGTGCCCATCTCATTGGCAAGAGTTAATAAATTATTTGATGGTGGAAAAGGAACAACATGATCATGCTTCAGTAGTTTCTTAGTTGCCGTGAACAAATCCCTCGGATTGGAACTGTTCTTATCGATGAATTCCTTAATTATTCACGACGTGCAGTATTCATAAGATAAGTGGTGTAGTTCCTATTAGATTTAAATTCCAAAAAATCAGAAGCACAGCCAGTTCGGCGCCATTTTTTTCTGCCCTTCGCCTTTCCTTCCTCGCTTGTTTAATATCATTATTAAACCAGGGCACAAGGGGTCTGATTTTAAATCTCTTGGTTAACAGCGGAGCATGACGATCAAGAAGTAAAGAAAGAGTTGAATTATAACATTCAACAAGATCATAAAGGGTGTTAGGCACAACTTAGTCATCAGTCAAATCCCCTCCAGAAGTTCAAACCATATAAATGATTTTTTCAGGAGAATGTATGATAAAATTAATAAAGAGATTTAAGGCTGGGAAAGCGGCCGTAAGGTTCTGTGAAGTTGCTTTAGAGGTAAAAAGTGATTTACAGTTTGCATTTTAAATTTCTTGCGATACATATAGTTTTACATGCACATTTCAACTTAACAGTGTTTTTAGGATAGCTGTAGTCTAATGATATCAAAATGCTGCATTTCTTACGATGCGCTTTGAGATTTCTTACCTTCTGTGCTTTTCGTGTTAGTGGACTTAACCGTTTTGCGCTGGGAGAGTAAGCCACATTCTTTTAGTTACTACTAAAAAGTTGTAAAGGGCCAATTTTGGTTGCGTTGAATGTTAATCGAATACTAACACAATCAAACTGCACTGAGCTGAGCAGCATCATTTTGTAACTGATGGATCTCGCCAATTATGAACATCAAGTGTGTTGGTGTATTACCAAAAGATCATAGTGACTTAGGACAGATGTTCGGTCCGAAAGAGCGAATGACCAACTGGGACCTTGAAGTACAACAAACGGCGGTGCAATTAAGTTTGTTTTTTCCTCATCTTGAAAAAAACCTACTTATGGTGCCTAGCTTTTAAATAACATGACTCTGAAGTAATTTCTGCGCTAAAATCCATCGAAAGGTTCGTGAACTACCTTCAAAGATGACAAGTCAATTGTACGTACACACTTAGAGATCTTAGTGATTCAAGCAATCTGATTGGTTTGCTATATCTTTCTTACAATAATAACGATCATTCTTTGAAAAAGAGGTGGATGGCAAAGCGACGGGTGAGTATTCTTCTACTTTGGACCTCAGTTTCAAAGAATAACTTTATCATGATAACCCTGCCAGCTTTTGACTCAAGAACAAGTTGATCGGTTTTTCTACATTTCATTGGTGATTAAAATAAGAAAAAAGCATTTTTATTTAGGAAGCCGATCATCTTGATTTCACCCATTGGTTGTTCCTGCACTATAAGGTTGAAACTTACATCTGTGTTCATACCTAAGACGAACGAGGTTTCGGTACAAAAAAATTTCGCTTCGAGGTAGTTTTACGTTGCAAATTCTTTTAAAATGTGTTTTTTACATCATCGCGTCGTAAGAGCATTCGTTCTGTACTAAATACAGTGGAACCCCTCTAAACCGGACCCTCATTAAACCGGAATCCTCTCTATAACGGACCTTTTTTCGGCCCCAAAATCTCTGTCATACATTTTCTCTATTTTTATCCTCAATAAACCGGAACCCCTCACTTCCGGAAACCGAACGCTTTTTTCAGTCCATAATAACATACTGACAATGAAATTGACCTCGTTAAACTGGACGTGAAAGTTTTAAGCTTACCGCCAAAATGAAATCACACGTTTTAAAACGTAATTAAAATTAAATCGTAATCAAGCAGCTGTGAAATCCCAATCAGAAGTGAGAAACGCACATCGGCTAATTACTCATTGTTCGTGTACCATGTAATAATGATAATAATAATAATAATATTAATAATAATAATGCTTCATTTCTTATTTATATTGCGCATAAATCTGTATGCATATAATCTAATGCGCATTACAAATGTCTTTATATATATAGATATAGCTCTTTGGCATACAAAGCTTTGCTTTCATGTCCAAATTGAGCACTCTAACTAGGATGAGTCATTGCTCTGCAATTGCGCATGCTCGCTAGTGTACTCTAGTTTGAGCACTCTGGCATGGCTTAGACGATACCACAAAGGTTGGATCGTTTGGGGTGACCATATTGGTTCTCCTCCATCCTAGCATTAGCACTGCACTGATGAGGCCCAGGTCTCGCATGGTAAGTGTTGCTTCATACTCTTGTAGTTTGAAGTTGGTTCTGGTGTTTTTCGAGGTCTGAGTTGGATAAGTGAGTACCTGCCGGGAGGGAAAACTTGCGACTTTTTCCTCCCTGGCAGTGGTTGTTTTCTTTGGTTCCGTTTTGGTCGCCCATCCCTTTTTTTGGATTTCTCGGTCGACCTGAACTTGCTTTCCTTTTTGCTTTTTCTCTGTTTCGGTCACCCATCCCTCTGACTTGTCTTTGGGTTGGGTCCGAGTTTCAGCATGGTCGTGTCCTTTAATAGGACCATCGACGTTGACTGTCAGGGGCTCCCTGAGGAGGTACTTTTCTCGGAAGCGGTTGGTTTGTTGCTGGGTTTTTTTGACCGTGAGTCTGACCATCGGGTGGCTGCGGTGCAGGCATGTCCTGGCCGTGTTGCGAGAGTCACTTTTGCTGAGAACGGCGATGCTGCTAAGTTATTTTTTGAGGAGCTAGGTGTCATCAAGTTGGGCGATGTAGAGTGTAAGGTTGTTAAACCCCCTCCTCCTCCTCCCCAGCTTACTACTGTTGTAGTCTCTTGGTTTCCTTTTGAGGGATCAAACGACGCCATCAGCACAGCTTTGTCCGCATACGGTACGGTCAAATCTGTTCGCAATCAGGTTTGGCCCGGAAGGCCTTCAGTGTCCACCGGGTCACGCATTGTCCAAATGGTTATTAGGAATGTCATTTCACCGTTTATTTCTATCCGTGGCGTCCGCTGTAAAATTTGGTATAGGGGGCAACCCCTCCAGTGTACTACTTGTCATAAAGTTGGTCATAAGTCGGCGGAGTGTCCCCCTGGTGACCCTCGTTTCTGGTGGACCCCAACCCTAAGGCATTGCACGCAAGCCATGGGTGGGATTAGTCCTGTTGGTCGGCGGGCATTGCACACGCCCTTCATCGGGGGCCCGGCCGTCCACCTTAAACATAAAAAAAACTGCACTGATGAGGCCCAGGTCTCGCATGGTAAGTGTTACTTCATACTCTTGTAGTTTGAAGTTGGTTCTGGTGTTTTTCGAGGTCTGAGATGGATAAGTGAGTACCTGCCGGGAGGGAAAACTTGCGACTTTTTCCTCCCTGGCAGTGGTTGTTTTCTTTGGTTCCGTTTTGGTCGCCCATCCCTTTTTTTGGATTTCTCGGTCGATCTGAACTTGCTTTCCTTTTTGCTTTTTCTCTGTTTCGGTCACCCATCCCTCTGACTTGTCTTTGGGTTGGGTCCGAGTTTCAGCATGGTCGTGTCCTTTAATAGGACCATCGACGTTGACTGTCAGGGGCTC